>NC_057848.1:134769547-135072578 GCF_910594005.1 Cervus elaphus | reverse complement strand
AGAAACGACTGGCCGAGAGGGCCCATGTATTATGGACCAGGATGTACTTCTCAGCATCTGAGTTCTTACTGGAACATGGGAAACATCCTGCATGTTGTAAACAGATGTACAGTGAAATTGCACCCTCTGGAGGGGGTGGCTTCTAAAGACAGTCAATGAGAGGAAAATCACCAAATAGTCGTAATCGCCCCTGAAAATAACTTGGTTGGGAAAGTATTGGAAGCTCAGCACTAAATCCTCCACAGCAAGGTCCCTGTTTCTTGCGGTGAGTTCCTCCTGCAGTAGTTTGCTAGCATATCAGGACCACACCGCGTGGAAAATAGGTACCCTACACACTGGTATCGCTTGACAAGATTGGAGAGACACAGTGGAATTGAAAGCAACTGAGGAAATAGATTTGTGTCTTCCATGTGAAGTTCATTCTTTGAGTGAACTGGTGAACAGTATTGCCTGTGTTCTTTTTTTTTTAATACTATATGATTCTATTTATATGAACTTTAAAAATAGGTAACATTACTTCAATGGCATTAGAAAATTAGGAAATTGGTTACTCTTGGGAGCATTAGTGGAGGAGAGTTCCAGGGGTGCTGGTGGTTTTCTGTTCATCTTCATCTCTATTATGGAAACTGTTTTCCTTGCTCTGGAAAGGTATAGGTTTCAACCGACATACTTTAAAGGGGTGTAGGTGTAAGAAAGTAAGTGTTGGTCACTCAGTCATGTCTGACTCTTTGCGATCCCATGGACTGTAGCCCACCAGGCTCCTCTATCCATGGGATTCTCCAGGCAAGAATACTGAGTCGGTTGCCATGCCCTTCTACAGGGGATCTTCCTGACCTAGGGATCAAACCCAGGTCTCCTGAATTGTAGGCAGATTCTTTACCATCTGAACCACCAGCGTATAGGTGACTCTATAGCATATTGATGTGAAAATATAAAGAATGAAGTATGTAAGGGAATGCCCCCAAATGTCATGTTTTTTTATCTCTAGGTGTCAGAATAGCCAATTACTTTTCTTCCTTTTGTCCTTTTCTTTTTATGTGTGCACACGTGTGTGTGCATATTTAGTGTGTTTTTACCTTTTTCTCCAATGGCTAGTCTGAAGGTGAATTTTGTACAAGTTCCATGAGAGAAAAATAAGAATTTTGGAAGCCAGTGCTAGGACATCACGAAGTGATCCCTCAGGCCAGAAGAATCGCAGGCCCCTCTGGAGTCCCCCGCTCACCAGGGCCTCCTAAGAGGAGGACACGATGTCCTCTGCTGGAAGTGCAAGGTGACATTCTCACGGCTGCCACTTTCAGAGGGATGGGGGAGGCGTTGGAGACAGTGCTGGTGCTTACACATACCCTCCATCCTGCTGGGCCCCCTGAGGAGCAGAGATCTCCTGCCCTAACTCCAGGCTACTACCCCCTGCGGCTCAAAAGAAATTAGAAACGGCTCTTGCAGAGATGGCTCCCCATCCTGGGGACCCTGCTGCCCTGCCCCCTCCCTTTAGCAGCCACCCTATAGCTGGTCATGCCACCGTGGATTGTCACGCCACCACAGCAGGAGGGATTCAGGCAAACACGGGACATGTTTCCAGAGGCACAAGCATAGCCTGGCAGCCCTCACTTAGGTGCCGATTTAAAGCCCGAAACAATCCCTTGCAGAGCCTGGCTGTCATTTCCAGTCAACGGGCTCCAGCCTCTAAACATTCAAATGAGAGTTACTCCCAGGTCCCTGTGGCTTCCCCACTCCTCCCCACAAATAGGACCACGATGGGGCGGCGGGAGGGGGGCGGACAGTCTCTCATCTAATCTATGTAACCAACCACCAAGAAGGCAGTGGCACAACTACTTTGAAGATGAAGCCAGGTGGCGGGGGTGGGTGGGGATGAGGGGGGATAAATTAACTCACCTGTTAGGTATTGGGTTCCCGGGAAGGCGCCTCTGAGACGGAGGTGAGCAGGTGGGGTGTTTAGTAAATCTCCCTGAAAAGGATTCCCAGGTGGCTCAGATGGTGAAGAGTCTGCCTCCAATGCAGGAAACCTGGGTTCGATCCCTGGGTCAGGAAGATAACCTGGAAAAGGAAATGGCAATCCACTCCAGTGTTCCTGCCTGGAAAATCCCATGGACGGAGGAGCCTGGCAGGCTACAGTCCATGGGGTCGCAAAGAGTCAGACACGACTGAGCGACTTCACTTTCTTTCTTTCTTTCTTCTGAAAAGGAGGACAAGGAAGCAGGGGAGGTAGGCCAGAGGCTAAAGTCAGCTGTGATACAGGCCCAGTGACAGCCTCGGCCACCCCCATAGAAGGTTCTGGAGCGAGACTGGCCCTTCGGAGTTGTCCCAAGATGGTGGACTTTCCTACTCCAGCAGCCATCAGTCAGTGGATGGCTGTGACCTTGGTGAGGTCTCTGGAGCCAAGGAAGCCTTGAAGGGCTGAGGGCTGTCTGCCAATAGTCCTGCAAATAGAGCAAAGAAAGGGTGACACCTCCTTCTGTGAAGGGGTACTTGGACCCCTTCACATCACCGTGCCCACCACTCCAAGGTCACCCAGCTAATGGGTGACAGAGCTGCCACTGAACGCAAGCGATTCAATGTCTGCAGTTTCTGCCCAGTTACTGAGTTAAACAGCCTCCTCTGCCTGAACTGGCTCCTCTTTTAGACCTTCTAGGAAAGAGTGAGCCCCTTCCAAAATTTAGATAACAAGGCTGTTCCAGCAGCTCCCTGACTGGCTGACTGTTCCCATTACTAAGGCCACGTGATATTTCAATGGTTTTTTTTTGCCCATCTAAGCCAGACAGCACAAGGTCCTCTCCAGCCCACGTGGGTCATTCTGCTCCCGCTGTCCACATCAAGCATTTTCAGCCCCACTACATTCTTTAGCAGTTTCTAGATGGGCTGTAATTATCCAAAGGAATTTTATCAAAACTGAAGGAGAGTCTCAATGAATGCTCAACAAAGAGCATTCAAAGTGTGTAGTGACACTAGAGACTGTGGTTTTCTCATCCTATGACAGCTTACTAGGCATCAGGAAGCCGAATCAAAATCTTGGCTCAGAGTCCCCCCTTTTCCCATCTCAGATTTTTACTCACCTTCCTTTCCTATCCTCCCCTCCCCCCAATCCCTAGCTAAATTAGGGCAGGGGCTAGTAAGCCGCTCAGTCCTGTAGCCCACCTGGAGGTGAGTGACACAGAGGAGAACCCGTGTGGGTAAGGCCCAGACATAACCACACTCCTTTCCACCCCTCCTTGGGGGAAGGACTGCTCTTTGCTTTGGAGACAGGAGGATTCTGGGATCCAGACACACATGCAGCCATGTTGGGGGAACAGTGATCTTGCTGGCTGGAGGTTTGACAGAGATGAGTGGCTGGGGAAGAACACTGATGTAAGAGCTGATGGGCAAAGGACACAGGTGAAGAGGCAGAAATGGATCAGAATTGAAGAGGGACGATAACAGCTTTTGTCAGAATCCCACTCTGTCCAGCATGGTGGTGTCATTTGCTAGGGCTGCCGTAACAAAGGACCACACACTGAGTGGCTTGAATGACAGAAATGTGTTGTCTCACCATTCTGGAGGCCAGAGGTCCAAGATCAAGGTGTGGGCAATGTTGGTTCCAAGGGTGAGATGGAGACTCTGTTCTAGGTCTCTCCCCTAGCTTCTGGTATTTTGCTGGCAGTCTTTGGCATCCCTTGGCATGTAAAAGCAACACCTCCATCTCTGCCTTCATCTTCAGTTGCTCTTCTCCCTCTGTACATGTTTCTGTGTCCAAATTTTCCCTTTCTTTAAGGATAACAATCATATTCGATCAAGGCCCATCTTAGCGACCTCATTTTAACTTGATTACTTCTGTAAAGATTCTGTCTCCAAATAAGACCACATTCTCAGGTTCTAGAAATTAGGATACCAACATATCTTTTGGGGTGAGGGGAACACAATTCAACCCATGTGAGTGCTAAGTCACTTCAGTTGTATCTGACTCTTTGCGACCCCATGGGCTGTAGCCCACCAGGTCCTCTGTCCATGGGATTCTCCAGGCAAGAATACTGGAGTGGGTTGCCATACCCTTCTCCAGGGGACTTCCTGACCCAGGGATCGAACCTGCCTCTCTTATTTATACTGCATTGCAGGTGGACTCTTTATCACTGAACCACAGGAGAAGCCCAAATTCAACCCATGGTGGTTTAGTCACCAAGTCGTGTCCAACTCTTGTGACCCCATGGACTGTAACCCGCCAGGCTCCTCTGTCCATGGGATTCTCCAGGCAAGAATACTGGAGTGGGTTGCCATACCCTTCTCCAGGGGATCTTCCTGACCCAGGAAGCGAAACTAGGTCTCCTGCATTGCAGGCAGATGGTTTACTGACTGAGCTATGAGGGAAGCCCTAACACTTACTAATTCCAAACTTAAAGTGTGCATCTTTGGGTTTTGTCTGCACAGCATGCCTGGCCATCTTCTTCTGGTAAAAGCATTCCTCTTCCTTAGGAGTGATTCCTTTCTATCCATGCAACTACTAATGACATGACCCTGTCTTCCCATTACAGGGATGAACATGTGACCCAAGTTGACCAGCAGATTTCTCTCTCTGTCTCTTTCTATATTTTGAAATTAAGTGAATTAGGATAGAGAGAGGGAAAGATATTCAAGTTGGTCTTCCATGGTGGCTCAGATGGTAAAGAATCTGCCTGTAATGTAGGAGACCTGAGTACAATCCCTAGGTCAGGAAGATCCCCCTGGAGAAGGGAATGGCAGCCCTCTCCAGTGTGGTTGCCTTGAGAATCCCATGGACAGAAGAACCTGGTGGGCTACAGTCCATGGGGTCGTAAAGAGTTGGAAATGACTGAGTGACTAGTACTTTCACTTTCCTAAAAATTAACCCAGGCCCAGTCTGTTCCCTGTATTTGGCTGTTTCAGGGAAGTCCTCCTGATGACATGCCTGGACTGTGACAAACCCAAGGCCGCTGTGGCTGATGAAACAGCCTGGCTTTGAAGCTTGAACCCCAACTTCCTCATTACCTAGCTGGGAGATTGACGAGTTTTCTCATCTATGAAATATGATAACAACAGTGCTATCTAAGAGCAGTCTGGCAGGGATCTGTATGTGGGAATATTTTGCATGAAGCATAATTCTATTCAAATGCCTGTCATTATTAGAAAGGTAGAAATCTAGGACTCAGAGAGCCAAAGAATTCTTATTCTTATTCAGTGTTTGACCAGTCCTGACTTAGCACGCTGGCATCACACTTGCCTGCCACCACTCTTGACTCTGTTTTCCGGTTGAGCAGGGCCATGTGACCACTTCTGTCCACTGAGTTGTGAGCTGAAATTGACGGGTGTCACTTCCTAGCCCAGAGTCAGTGTGGGAGGGACTACACAAGGGCATGAATACAGTTCATCAGGCCTCACCAAATGGCAATCTACCACAATGGTCAAAGTCACTCATTTATTCATGCATTCATTCATTCATCAAATCTTTTTTGAGCAGCTTGCATAAGCCCAGCAGTATGCTAGTCTCTGGGGATGCAGAGACAGATAAGCAGGGTCAGTTTCCCAAGGTGCTTGCTCTAGATGTCAAAGGGGATGTAGGTGCAAGCAAATAATTGCAATATAGTGTGTTCATTCCTTTAAGAGAGGGGCACACTGTCTGGAGCACGCCAGAGAGACTTCCTGGAGGAAGTGATGTGTGCACTAGCTCTTAAAAGGCAAGTAAGTAATCACCAAGTAGACCAGGGGAAGAGTCTTTCAGGCAGAGGAAGCCACGCCTCCAAGGACACCAGATGTTGTAAAGGTTATGAGGAGAGGTTCCCAGAGGCTGGAGCCTAGGGTGCATGCAGTGTGAGTGCCAGGCTGAGGCGTTTTGATCTGATGCCAAAGCCTGGAAGCCAGAGGAGGTTTTCTAGCAGTGGAGCACCATGAGAAAAGGGGGAATGATTGGAGGCAGGCCAGGGAGAAGGCCACTGCATGAGTCCTGGAAAGAGATGATGAGGCTCAAACCAAGGCGTGGGTTTGGGGTTTGAGGCAAGAGACCAGATTCAGGCAGAATTCTGGGATATAAGAGATTAGATGTTGAGATGGGGGTGGGGGTGGGGCTGAGGATGACTAATTTGAATGAATGGCCCGAATTCTTTAGACAGAGGCCTGGCATGAAGAATACCAGCCTATCAGACCTCTGAGGCTTGTGTGAGAAGCTTGTGCAGAGATGAGTGGTGTGTGGCCAGCATACTCTGTGAGCCCTGTAAATTGTAAGGAGATGGCCTCGCTCCCTTCTCCAAGCTGCCCTGGGACACTTAGAATCAAGCCCTGGTTCTACTTCTAGTGAAACCCAATCAGGCACAAAGGCTTTGTCTGTCACTTTCTCCCTCCCCATCCCTTCCACCCTCCCTTCCTGTTTTCTTCCTCATTTGTAATACAACATTAGATCTACTCTGATCACAAACTTATTCAGTTACCTTTCTAAAGTATTTTCTCTACAATCCAATGGTATTTAACACCAGTAGAGTGGGCTTTATGTGCTGTGATCACAAATCAGACAAACCATGTGAGATTTCCAACATTCAGTTGAGTATCTTTTTGGAAGTATCGAGTGGTCCTGAGACCATGAAAGAATGCAGAATTTCTGTAAAGTTCAAAGGTCTTTATACCTAGGCAGGAAGATACATGCTGTTATTCCGTCGTATCCAACTCTTTGTGACCCCATGGACTGCAGCATTCCAGGCTTCCCTGTCCTCTTCTATCTCCCAGAATTTGCTTAAGTTCATGTCCATTGAGTTGGTGATGCTGTCTAACCATCTCATCCTCTCTCGCCCCCTACTCCTCCTGCCCTCCATCTCTCCCAGCATTAGGGTCTTTTCCAATGAGTCAGTTCTTTGCATCAGGTGGCCAAAGTATTGGAGCTTCAGCATCAGTCCTTCCAGTGAATATTCAGGGTAGATTTCCTTAAGAATTGACTGGTTTGATCTCCTTGCAGTCCAGGAGACTTTCAAGAGTCTTCTCCAGGAAATATATACATACCTTTTAAGAATTCAAGAAACAAAGACTTTGTTGGGATACTCAACCTGCAGGGCCTTGTTGATTTAAGTGAGAAGGTTGAAGAATTAGGTAATGTCAGGGACCCAAGACCACCCCTTGGAGTTATATAATCATTGACATAGCAACTCTAAATGTTGTCACAGATTCCTTTTGCAACCTCATGCATGCTGAGAAGATGATATAATGGTTTCCTTAGTGGGTGTGAAAGGAATTGCCCCACTCTCTGCCTTTCCTGAGCTCATGTGTGGCCAAAATTTCAGATCAAAAATAACTTCATTTCACTGGGATGATAACCATGTTCCTTACTGGCATCTTTTGACCCAGGGGAGATTTCTAATTAAATTTAGAAATGTTTAAGAGTAGCCCATATTTTCTTGTAAAGAATCTGGGCAAACTGGGCACTTTATGTACGTGTAATGTTTAAGCAGATATAGTCAATTCAAGTAACAGCCATGTGACTCTGCTTAAAATGTGTTACTAGTGTAGACTTAGAATCTTAAGTTGAAATTGTACCAGAATGTATGGTACCAGAATGTCCAGGAAATTTTTAAGTTCACTGTCTTTGAAACTGTAATTTGTTTGACTTGTTATTTGATAGCTCTATTAATATTTGAGAAAGTTTTGTTCATACAGACAGGTGAAGTACTTTAAAAGGAAAAGGAATGTATTATGTATTGATGCAAGTGGCAGCCTCAAGGGGCAGGTTATGACTATCATTATTGGTCTCTTACCCCACAGCCATTCTCTTACAAAACCTAGATTGTGTTCATTTTTGGAAGGCTTTGTGACTCAGGAAAAGCTGGGCCCCTCCCCAACCCAGGAGTGGAGCTGGCAATGAATCCTGACAATCAAAACTAATCACAGTAATTCCATTCCCCTTACCAGTGATTGGTTCAGGAAAAGAAGTGTGATGCAATTTTGACCCAAAATTAAGATGGAGAAGTCTGCTGGGAGGCTTCAAGGAAGGTTTTTCCTTTCAAAGAGGAGCACAAGGAAAGAGATAAGACTCTTCCCTTCTGGCCTTGGAATGTTGTGTGAGGATGTGATACCTGGAGCTGATGCAGCCATTTTGTGAGCATGAGGAGAGGCACTGACAACTGAGGATGGCAGACTAGAAATGTGGAAAGAACCTGGGTCACTAAGCCTCCAAATTAAGCAATCATCATAGATTCCCCTTACTGTTTTTTTTTTAAGTTTTCATTTGATCTATGTTTTAATAACTCATCTTCCTATTTTAAGGATTCCCCTTAAATTATCATTAAGTTATCATTAAATTAATCTTGCAACTTCCCCTTCCTAGATAAAACATTTGCTTATTCTTGTTGATTTATGTGAGGGAAAAGATATTTTTAGATCTCTAAAAGATAGTTATTGGGGCTATTTGTTCTTTTTTTTTTCCTAATTGAAGTATAGTTGATTTACAATGTTGAGTTAGGGGCTATTCTTGTTACTTCCTAATTTTATCATATTATGGTCAGATAATATGGCTTATATGATTCCTTTTGGGAAATATATTCAAGTTTTCTTTGTACACTAAGTCTTGGTAAATTTTGTATAAATTTTCCACAGTTGCTTCAATAGAACATATCTTCTATTGGGCACAATGCTTTATATGTGTCTATTAAATATTGAGGCTGTGCAGGGAAGGAATGGAGATACAGATGGAGATAACAGACTTGTGGACACAAAGCAGGAAGAAGAGTGGAATGAACTGAGAAAGTAGCATTGACATACATAGAGTGTCATGTGTAAACAGATAGCTGGGGGTGGGGAGTTGCTATATGGCACAGGCGGTCCAGCCTGGTGCTCTGTGATGACCTGGAGGGGTGGGGTGGGAGGAGGAGAGGGAGGCTCAATAGGGAGAAGAGATATATAATTGTGACTGATCTGCATTGTTGTACAGCAGAAACCAACACAGTGTTGTAAACCAATATCCTCCCATTAAAAAATAGAAAAAATGTTGAGGCTGGGGACATCTTAAAGGCTTCTTCGCTTTTATGTTCGATACCTGAGCTGGGAAGACATAGCACACGTGGCAGCTGGTATAACTGGGCTTCTTGGGCATCCCTCTGTCCCTATATGGTCTCTTTGCATGGTGTCTTCAGGTAACCAACTTGTATTTTTTTTTAAGAGAATCAATTTATTTTATCTTATTTATTTTGGGCCGTGCTGGGTTTTCACTGCTACTCGGGCTTTTCTCTAGTATCTGTGCACAGGCTTCTCTTTGCAGTGGCTTCTCTTATTGCGGAGTACAGGCTCCAGGGCATGTGGGCTCAGTAGTTGTGGCACACGGGCTTAGGTGCTCCATGGCATGTAGGATCTTCCTGGATCAGGGATCAAACCCATGTCTCCTGCATTGGCAGGTGGATTCTTTACCACTGAGCCACCAGGGAAGCCTGTAACCGACTTCTTATATGGGAGCTCAGGGCTCTAAAGATATGTATTCCCAAAGGGATAGAATTAAGCAGAAGTCATATAGGCTTTCGTGATCTAGCCTCAAAAGTCATGCAACATCGCTTCTGCCAAATTCTATTCATTAGAATGGAATCTCTAAGGCCAACCCTTGTTCAAAGAGAGGGGAATTAGGTCCCATCTCTTGATGTGTCAAACGATTTGCAAACGTGTTTTAAAACCACACCACACCAGCCTAACGTGTCTGTGGAGCATAAAAGACATGGGCGTGTGTTTCTGGCCGCATCTCCAGCCCCTCGGCTTTTCTCTACAATCTCTACTCGCCAGCATCTCCCAGGCTTCCGTGTCACTTCTGTTGAGGCAGTGCAAGCGCAGGATGGAAAAGAATTTCCAGACATGGGGTATTGCAGAAAAGAGTGAGTTTATTAAAAACAAAGAACAGAGATAATGTGGGCACTGTGAGTGCAGCGGGCTGAGAACTCCTGACAGACCAGGGAGAGTCAACAGATTTCATGGTTAATAGCCAACTTTTATAGCCTCAAGACAAAGAAAATTTCTGCTGGTAGGCTGGCATTAGGTGGGTGGTTGGGGCACTATAGGGTGTTTACTGGAGTGGGCATCTTCACCCAAGTGGGAGTCAGGAAGCTTGTTAGTGATGATCAGTGGGCTTTTGGCAATGGTTACAAAGGGGCTCAGTAAGCTTTGGAGGTGACCTTGGTTCTGGGCTCTGCTTCTGTGGCCTTGGTGCAAGTCCTCGCACCTGTGGCCTTGGGGGCAGGACTCAACAACGTCTACAGCCAACTCTGCTCTCATTCAAAAATGTCACCCCTCTTTTATCATGCTTGTACTGTCCAACCTCCCTACTCACCCCCTTTTGGCTGGGCCCTGTTAACCCCCAGAACCATGAGGAATGATAGTAAAATGATTGTTGTTATTTTAAGTCACCAAATTTTGAGATGATCTGATAGGCAGCATTAGGTACTTTCTCTTTTTTAATTTTAAAGATATTATTTAATTGTAATTTTTTTTAGTTTGTATTATTTTATTTTTTTCCCATTTATTTTTATTAGTTGGAGGCTAATTACTTTACAATATTGTAGTGGTTTTTGCCATACATTGACATGAATCAGCCATGGATTTACATGTGTTCCCCATCCCGATCCCCCATCCCACACCTCCCTCCCCACCCCATCCCTCTGGGTCTTCCCAGTGCACCAGCCCAGAGCACTTGTCTCATGCATCAAAATGTGTATATTATCAAGGGTGAAACAGATCACTAGGTACTTTCTTGAACTCAACACCTTTTTTGATGTTTACTGCTTCCTGAAGAACTTAATGAACAGACTTCTGCCCAGAAGCTTTAAAGTTGAGTCTCTGGTTTTTTTTAATTGTGGTTAGGAACACTTGACATGAGATATACCCTCTTAAACTGTCTTTTATTTTATTTTTTTTTATTTTTTTTATTAGTTGGAGGCTAATTACTTCACAACATTTCAGTGGGTTATGTCATACATTGACATGAGTCAGCCATGGAGTTACATGTATTCCCCATCCCGATCCCCCCTCCCACCTCCCTCTCCACCCGATTCCTCTGGGTCTTCCCAGTGCACCAGGCCCGAGCACTTGTCTCATGCATCCCACCTGGGCTGGTGATCTGTTTCACCATAGATAGTATACATGCTGTTCTTTTGAAACATCCCACCCTCACCTTCTCCCACAGAGTTCAAAAGTCTGTTCTGTACTTCTGTGTCTCTTTTTCTGTTAAACTGTCTTTTAAATAATTGTTTTATTTATTTATTTATGGCTGTACTGGGTCTTTGTTGCTGCGGGCGGGCTTCTCTATAGTTGCAGTGCGCGGGTTTCTCATTGCGGAAGCTTCTGTTGTTTTGGAGCACAGGCTCTAGGATGCGCAGGCTTCAGGAGTTGCGGTGCATGGGCTCAGTTGCCCGGTGGCATGTGGGATCTTCCTGGACCAGGGATTGAACCTGTGTCCCCTCCATTGGCAGATGGGTTCTTAACCACTGGACCATTGGGGAAGTCCCTCTTGAATTTTTAAGTGCACACTACTATATATATATATGTGTGTGTGTGTATACATATTTTTTTTTTTGACTGCACCACATGGCATGTAGGATCATAATTCCCTGACCAGGGATGGAGCTCATGCTGTCTGCAGTGGAAGTGCGGTGTCTTAACCACTGGGCTGCCAGGGAAGTCCCTCAGAATACCATATTGTTAGCTCTAGCTACAGGGCTATACCGCAGAGTTCTAAAACTTTGTTGTTGTTGTTGTTTTCCACTGTGCCATGCACAGCTTATAGGATCTTAGTTCTTCAACCAGAGATTGAACCCTGGCCCTTGGCAGTGAAAGCACAGAGTCATAACCACGGACCACCAGGGAATTCTATAGAACTTCATCTTGCATGACTGAAACTTTACACCCATTGATGGACACCACGCAATCTCCACCCCCCGCCCCCAGAATTGAGTCTTAATTGAATTAATTTTTTTAATTAACAAAGCATAGGAAAAATATATCCCCATTTTATGTTTAACAAGTATCTAACCTTCTCAACAATCAATTAGCCAGATGTATAACCTCACATTTCTTATTAAGAAATCCCCGAAGTTTGAAACTACAGAATACCAAAAACTGTATGCTAAATAATACATTTTTCACCATGAATTCTTCTGGCTGTGCACTATTATTGCCAATAAGACCCCAAATTAATAAGTTAAACCACAAAAAAAAACTGTATGGCAAATTTGAACTAATTTCAAAGCTTTCTTTGAAAATTAAGGATATTGGAAGATATCAAATGTTTTTAAAAACTTTGTAAGTGAAGTAGAGTTGATTTACAAAGTTGTGTTGGAATCAGCAAAGTGATTCAGTTATATATATGCACATATTCTTTTTCAGATTCTTATCTCTTATAGGCTATTACAAGATATTGGATATAGTTCCCTGTGCTATTTAAATGTTTTCAAAGTAAGGCAGATTACAAAATGATAGATTGTGTAATGATCCTGTCTCTCACACACCTTTATTCATTCAAGCATTCATATTCAAGAAGTACTCTTTGAGTGCCTAATATTAATAATAATCAACAATTTTGAGCCTTTTTGTATATCAGGCAGGCGTTATACCAAAATTCTGTATAGCATCTTGTCTAATCCTTCTAACAAACCTTCAGTTCAGTCGCTTAGTCATGTCTGATTCTTTGCAACCCCATGGACTGCAGCACGCCAGGCTTCCCTGTCCATTACCAATTCCCAGAGCTTGTTCAAACTTATGTCCATCGAGTCAGTGATGCCATCCAACCATCTCATCCTCTGTTGTCCCCTTCTCCTCCTGCTTTCAGTCTTTCCCAGCCTCAGGGTCTTTTCCAATGAGTCAGTTCTTCACATCTGGTGGCCAAAGTATTGGAGCTTCAGTTTCAGTATCAGTCCTTCCAATGAATATTCAGGACTGATTTCCTTTAGGATGGACTGGTTTGATCTCCTTGCAGTTCAAGGGCCTCTCAAGAGTCTTCTCCAACACCACAGTTCAAAAGCATCTAACAGGCCTTGGGGGTATATTATTTTCTTTATTCTTGTTGCATGTATGAGGAAACTAAGGCAGAGTGAAGCTAAGTAACTTGCCCACGTCTAAGCGGCTGTGCCCAGATGGGGGCTCCGGTCTTGTGCCCAGGTTCGGTTCAGTCGCTCAGTTGTGTCCAACTCTTTGCGACCCCATGGACTACAGCACACTAGGCCTCCCTGTCCGTCACCAACTCCCAGAGGTTATTCAAGCTCATGTCCATTGAGTCAGTGATGCCATCCAACCACCTCATCCTCTGTTGGCCCCTTCTTTTCCCACCTTCAATCTTTCCCAGCATCAGGGTCTTTTCAGATGAGTCAGCTCTTCTCATCAAGTGGCCAAAGTATTGGAGTTTTAGCTTGAACATCAGTCCTTCCAATGAATATTCAGGACTGATCTCCTTTAGGATGGACTGGTTGGATCTCCTTGCAGCCCAAGGGACTCTCAGGAGTCTTCTCCAACACCACAGTTCAAAAGCATCAATTCTTCAGTGCTCAGCTTTCTTTATAGTGCAACTCTCACATCCATACATGACTACTGGAAAAACCATTACCTTGACTAGACATACCTTTGTCAGTAAAGTAATGTCTCTGCTTTTTAGTATACTTTCTAGGTTGGTCATAACTTTTCTTCCAAGGAGTAAGCGTCTTTTAATTTCATGACTGCAGTCACCATCTGCAGTGATTTTGGAGCCCCCCAAAATAAAGTCTGCCACTGTTTCTACTGTCTCCCCATCTATTTCCCATGAGGTGATGGGACCAGATGCCATGATCTTAGTTTTCTGAATGTTGAGCTTTAAGCCAACTCTTTCACTCTCTTCTTTCACTTTCATCAAGAGGCTCTTTAGTTCTTCATTTTCTGCCATAAAGATGGTATCATCTGCATATGTGAAGTTATTGATATTTTTCCTGGCAATCTTGATTCCAGCTTGTGCTTCCTCCAGCCCAGAGTTTCTCATCATGTACTCTGCATATAAGTTAAATAAGCAGGGTGACAATATACAGCCTTGATGTACTCCTTTTCCTATTTGGAACCAGTCTGTTGTTCCATGTCCAATTCTAACTGTTGCTTCCTGACCTGCATACAGGTTTCTCAAGAGGCGGGTCAGGTGGTCTGGTATTCCCATCTCTTTCAGGATTTTCCACAGTTTATTGTGATCCACACAGTCAAAGGCTTTGGCATAGTCAATAGAGCAGAAATAGATGTTTTTCTGGAACTCTCTTGCTTTTTTGATGATCCAGTGGATGTTGGCAGTTTGATCTCTGGTTCCCCTGCCTTTTCTAAAACCAGCTTGAACATCTGGAAGTTCATGGTTCACATACTGTTGAAGTCTGGCTTGGAGAATTTTGAGCATTACTTTACTAGGGTGTGAGATGAGTGCAATTGTGTGGTAGTTTGAGCATTCTTTGGCATTGCCTTTCTTTGGGATTGGAATGAAAACTGACCTTTTCTAATCCTGTGGCCACTGCTGAGTTTTCCAAATTTGCTGACATATTGAGTGCAGCACTTGCACAGCATCATCTTTCAGGATTTGAAATAGCTCAACTGGAATTCCATCAGGTTGCCATTTCCTCCTCCAGGGGATCTTTCTGACCCCGGGATCAATCCCACACTGGCAGGTGGGTTCTTTACCACTGGCACCCCCCTGGGTACATATAATATGAATGTGCCCAGGACTCTCCCTTTAAAACCTCTGTCTTCTGCTGCCTCCGTGTGCCCAGCAAGAAACTCAGGCACTGAGCTGAAGTGTCATTTTAAACAAGATCATCACTTCAGGGAGATGAAGAGATCAAAAAGATCAACCTAGCCCAGGAACAAATAGTCTAGACACAAACTTGGTAGGACAGGTTTTACACTTGGTTTGGGATTAAATAAGTTCATGTGGCCTTTGTGGGCTTTTTTTTTTTTTGCATTTTTTTTAACATTTAACATTTTCAAACTTACACAAAAAAGAGAAAATAACACAGTGAACCCCCAGGTACCCAGGTACCCATCAGCCAGCATAATTAGTATCCATTTATGTCCAGTCTCACTTCATCTATACCCCACTCACTTTTTCCTTCCTCCACAATCCTGCCTACTGGATATTTCTTTGGCTTTATTATATATAACTAATTTTATTTTGCTGTTTATTTTTTTGGCTGCACCAGGTGACTTGTGGCATCTTAGTTCCCTGACCAGGGATTAAATATGGGCCCTCGGCAGTGAAAGTGTGGAGTCCTAACCATTGGACCACCAAGGAATTCCCTAATCAGTTTTATTTTTTGAAAATTGAAGTATAGTTGATTTATAATGTTTCAGGTGTACAGTCAAGTGATTCAGTTTTATATATATATATTTTTTCTTCTTCTTCAAATTCTTCTCCCTTATATGATCCTACTGAATTTTGTAAAGCAAATCCCAGCCATCATATTCTTTTATCCACAAATATTTCAAATCCACAAATACCTATCTTTGAAAGAGAAAGAATCCTTGTAAACCTAACTGCAATACGAATATCACTCCCAAAGTAACTAACAGGATAGCTTCATATCATTCAGTCTGTAGGAGAGTGAAAATCATTTTCCCTCTACCCTCTGGGTTCTTGGCTGAGCTATTGCTGACAAGTGCTCAGTTGTGTCCAACTCTCTGCGACCCCATGGACTCTAGCCCACCAGGCCCCTCTGTCCATGGGATTTTCCCAGACAAGAATACTGGAGTGGGTTACCATTTCCTTCTCCAAGGGTCTTGGCTGAGAACCTGCTGTAATAAAAGGCAGATGAACAGGAGAAAAATAAATAGAAGTTCAGTAACATGAATATCTCCTGTATTCATAAAAGAGCCCCAGGAATACTAACTCCCTGAAATGGCCCAAGATACCACCTTGTTTACTGTGCTCTTCCTGATAATCTCCCATAACTGACTGTCTCCCCCCTCAACATCTTCCTTTGTCTTTAGCTGGAGGTGGGATTTAAGCCACATCCAGCCACAAAAGAAGGTCTTGTTATACCCCTCTGCTGGGCTATCTGTCATAGCCAGGAGAGGTGGTTCAGGGACCCCTGTGAACCAAGGTCAATACTTCTACTGTTTTGCCTTCCTTTTCGTTTGTCTTTAAATTTTCATCTTCATTTCTTTTTTGAACCACTCATACATTTACATGCTTCAAAATTCAAAAGATATCAAAGGGTGTATAAGAGAAAGTCTGCCTTCCACTCTTGTTTTCAGCCACTCAGATCCTCTCCCCTAGAGCAACCAATTTTATCAGTTTCTCGTGTTGCTTTCAGAAATATCTGTATGTCCATACAAGCCAATTTGTTGTTATTTAGTTCCTAAGTCCTGTGCAACTCTTTTGCGGCCCCATGGACTGTAGCCCGCCAGGCTCCTCTGTCATAGAATTCTCCAGGCATGAATACTGGTATTCTAGTGGGGTGCCATTTCCTTCTCCAGGGGATCTTCCTGACTCAGAGATTGAACCCATGTCTCCTGCATTTCAGGCAGATTCTTTACTGCTGAGCCACCGTTATCTCTCTGTATACATATAGATATGTGTATAGGTATGCATGTTTCCTTCCTTTCTACAGAAATGGTAGCATACAATACACTGTTTTGCTCTTTGATTTTTTTTTTCACTTAACAGGAAATCTTTTTTTTCCCCACCTAACAGGATATCTTTATAATCAATTCGTAGGGCTTTCTGTTCTTATAACAGCTGCAGAACATTTCAAAGAATGAAGACACTGTCGGTTAGTTAACTGCAAGTCTTCTAATTGGTCGACTTTCAGGCTATTTGCAATTTTTTCAAACAAATAAAGCTGTACTGCGTAAACTTAAAAACAAGACCCAAACAGCTTTTAACAAGCAACTTCACTTACCTCGAAACAAATTAAAATTCCAATTAAGGAAGCACCTTGTTATATAAGATAAAGAATGATAAACTACTCTGTTTGGTTGTTTATTGTTCAGTTGCTCAGTCATGTCTGACTCTTTGTGACCCCATGGACTGCAGCACACCAGTCTTCCCTGTCCTTCACTATCTCCCGGAGTTTGCTCAAACTCATGTCTGTTGAGTTGGTGATGCCATCCAATCATCTCATCCTCTGTCACCCCCTTCTCCTCCTGCCTTCAGTCTTTCCCAGCATCAGGGTCTTTTCCAATGAGTCAGTTCTTCGCATCAGGTGGCCAAACACTGGAGCTTCAGCTTCAGCATCAGTCCTTCCAATGAATATTCAGGGTTGATCTCCTTTAGGATGGACTGCTTTGCTCTCCTTGCTATCCAAGACTCTCAAGAGTCTTCTCCAACAATTGATGAAAACATCAGTTCTTCAGTGCTCAGCCTTCTTTATAGTCCATCTCTCACATCCATACATGACTATTTGAAAAACCATAGCTTTGACTAGAGGGACCTTTGTCACCCAAGTGATGTCTCTGCTTTTTAACATGCTGTGTAGGTTTGTCATAGCTTTTCTTCCAAGGAGCAAGCATCTTTTAACTTCATGGCTGCAGTCACCATCTGCAGTGATTTTGGAGCCCAAGAAAATAAAGTCTGTCACTTTTTCCATTTTTTTCCTCATCTATTTGTCATGAAGTGATGGGACCGGATACCATGATCTCAGTATTTTGAATGTTGAGTTTTAAGCCAGCTTTTTGACTCTCCTCTTTCAGTTTCATCAAGAGGCTCTTTAGTTCTTTGCTTTCTGCCATTAGGGTGGTGTCATCTGCATATCTGATATTTCTCCTGGAAATCTTGATTCCAGCTTGAGCTTCATCCAGCCATGCATTTTGCATGATGTACTCTGCATAGAAGTTAAATAAACAGGGTGACAATATACAGCCTTGACATACTCCTTTCCCAATTTTGAACCAGTCTGTGTTCCATGTCCGGTTCTACCTGTTGCTTCTTGACCTGCATACCGGTTTCTCAGAAGACAGGTAAGATGGTCTGGTATTCCCATCTCTCTAAGAATTGCCCATAGTTTGTTGTGATCTACACAGTCAAAGGTTTTAGCATAGTCAATGAAGCAGAAGTAGATGTTTTTCTGGAATCCCCTTGCTTTTTCTAGGATCCATTGGATGTTGGCAACTTGGTCTCTGGTTCCTCTGCCTTTTCTAAATCCAGCTTGTACATCTGGAAATTCAACTCTGGAGAATCAGAAAATATAGAATGCATCTTTTGCTGCCTTGGGCCAGGTGAAAAGATGTGTGTGAAGTGGGAGTATGAAACTGCAGCAGGGGAAATTACAGATGAATTCATTTTGAAAAAAAAAAAACAAGTCTCATTGAAGTGTGTATAGAATGTATGATATGGGGGGGGGAGAGTTGTTTCAATTAAAAAAAAAGCCTCCTCTAACTTAAAAACCCCAGTATTAACATGGCATTATAAGAATGTAAATATTGGACATTCCAAGATAAATCACAGACATAATGCAAAATCTGACCCAGTTCTTAGGAACACAGACTATAAAACACTATAATGAAGGCAAAAATCCACATCAAATCTCCATTGTCTCAGAAAATACAATTTAAAGAAGTCCTTCCCTATTCTGTAGCATTACCTCCAGTAAATGAGAATAATTTTCTTCCTGCCCTTTGTCATTAATATATGTTTGCCACTTTTGGGCAAACATCTTTGGTTTGCTTTTTTGGTGGGTGGTAAAAGGTGACAGGAATGCAGTTAGGTAGCGGATTTTCCCACAAACAGGCAGCACAGACATAATATCTTTCCACACTGCACTTGATGCTCTGAATTATTAATTAGGATGTTAAATGTATTGCTCAGTGCATGAGATTATATTTAACTCCATATACTGACGATCTGAGCTTTGCACCTTCCTGGGTTTGAAAATTAGATTCTGTAACACCAGGATTTCTTATGTTTGTTCAGAGACTTATACGTGTAACCAGGGTGGGGAATCACTTTAAGCAGACCCAAGGAGATGAAAAGTCAACTAAGGTCTAGGGTGGAATCCCCAAATAGGAACTGGGAAAAGAGCAACATCCACTGTTAGCTCCTTGGCACTTTACTCCCAGGTTCCATCTTCCAGACAATTCTGTCTAGAAGTATTAGAAAAGACTTGGGCTCACATCAACCAGACCTGGGTTCAGATATAGATTCCACCAAAACCTAAGATACAAAAACAGGGGATGAGATTAATAAATTCAGGTGCATCACTTCAATGAAATAGCATATAATTATTAAGCTAAAAATTTTATGCAAAAAAATTTTATACAAACATTTTGTGAAATGGATGGTACCGCAGCATTTAATGTAAAGGCAAAACATTGGAAGCATTCTAAATGCCTGTTAAAATGGGTTTGGAAAAATAAATTGTGATCCGTCTATAATGTTGTGAGCTGACCAAGGCCAATTTGGTCAGGCAGTCTTCAAGGCTCTCTTGTAGCTTCCCCATCTAGCCACCAGGTTGTAACAAGAGTGAGTCTCAGGCTCAAATCAGCCAGGTTGAAATTAACAAGCAGGCCTAAGCAACAGTGGTACAACCTCTTCTGTGTTATCTAAAGGGGTTCCAGCTTGGTCCTAACATGCAAAAAGCATTTAAGGTGGAGGCTACAGTACTCTAGAAGCAAGATTCCGTTAGCCTTGAAGGCAGCATCAGGCAATCAGAATATCCAAATTCATGGCAGAACAAAGGGTCCTTAGAGATCCACCCAGAGGTGCCCCTGAGCACAGGCTACACACCTGCCTAGATCCAGCTGCCCTGTCTGTGCAAGTTTGGAGAGCGTCTCTAAAATAATTCAGCCAATCTATGTACCTTGAATACTTCTCACTGCAACAGTAAGAGCCCATTGGGAATATCCACTGTGCAGATTCACTTGCTATGTCATTCTGCTAATAAGCAAAATCTAGTGTTGATGGGAGATAAAAATAGAGGAAGCACTTGGAGGGTGACTTTTCTGATTAGAAGTTGGTTGGCTGCTCCTGGAGTGGGTGTTCCTGTGAAAAGCAAAATACTAGCCCCAAAAGCCTAGCTTAAACTAAATAACAGATGCTTTATAACACACTGCCCATCTTTAAAGCAAATTAGAGACATCCTAACACAGACACTTACTCCTTGGAAGGAAAGTTATGACCAACCTAGACAGCATATTAAAAAGCAGAGACATTACTTTGCCAACAAAGGTCCATCTGGTCAAGGCTTATGGTTTTTCCAGTGGTCATGTATGGATGTGAGAGTTGGACTGTGAGGAAAGCTGAGCGCCGAAAAATTGATGCTTTTGAACTATGGTGTTGGAGAAGACTCTTGAGAGTCCCTTGGACTGCAAGGAGATCCAACCAGTCCATCCTAAAGGAGATCAGTCCTGGGCGTTCATTGGAAGGACTGATGCTGAAGCTGAAACTCCAATACTTTGGCCACCTGATGCAAAGAACTAACTCATTTGAAAAGACCCTGATGCTGGGAAAGATTGAAGGCGGGAGAGAAGGGGAAGACAGAGGATAAGATGGCTGGATGGCATCACCAATACGGTGGACATGAGTTTGAGTAGGCTCCGGGAGTTGGTGATGGACAGGGAGGCCTGGCGTGCTGCGATTCATGGGGTTGCAGAGTCGGACACGACTGAGCGACTGAACTGAACTGAACTGAACACAGACAACAGAATACTATGCACCAGTTAAAAACAGTAGGACACATCACTTCCTGCCACAGCATTTTAAAGTGAAATAAGCATGAATATATAACATGATTTTTATTTTTATAAAAAAAAATCTTGTATATGACTAAATAGGTGTAAAGGGAAATCTAGACAGGTATGTAGAACTCATTGTTACCCTTAGAGAATAATTAGCGGGGAGAGAAGGAAGAAACCTTCCATTGTTTCTTTATGCATTTCTGCACTTTGAATTTTTTATGAGTATGTATTACTTTGATAACATGAATTTTTAAAATTAACACTTTTTATGAAAGGATGTTGTGGAAGAATAATTATGTGGAGAAATATTTATCATATATCCTTGGGTAAAATCTAGTAGATAGTATACATTAGATATGACAACCATTGTCTCCTCATCTGTGTGCAACCCCCTCCCCATTGGAGAGTGTATCAATATTTTCCAAAGATGGTCATACCAATAAATATCCCAGTGTGCAAGCTCTTCTGATGTGACTTTGACAGGCCTCCATTGACAGGTGGTGGTGGGGGTGGGGGTCTGTGTTCCCTCCCCTTTAATCTGTGCAGGCCTTTCTTTTTAATTTAATTTTTATTTTATATTAGAGTATAGCTGATTTACACTGTTATATTAGTTTCAAATGCACAGCAAACTGATTCAGTTACACATATACATATATCCATTCTTTTCTAGATTCTATTCCCATATAGGTTGTTACAGAATATTGAACGGAGTTCCATTTTTTGCACAGTAGGTCCCTGTTGATTATCTATTTTATATACACTCATAATACTCTTTCTCTCACTCAGTTGTGTCCGACTCTTTGCAGTCTCATGGACTGTAGCCTGCCAGGTTCCTCTGTCCATGGAATTCTGCAGGCAAGAATACTGGAGTGGGTAGCCATTCCCCTCTCCAGGGGATCTTCCCAACCCATGGATTGAACCCGGGTCTTCCCACATTTCAGGCAGATTCTGTACTGTTTGAGCCACCAAGGAAGCCCCATTTTATATTTTATGTATAGGAGTGTGTATATGTTAATTCCAAATTCCTAATTTATTGTTCCCCCACCTTTTGCCTTTGATAATTATAAATTTATTTTCAAAGTCTAAATCTGTTACTATTTTGTAAATAAGTTCTTTTGTATCATTTTTTAAGATGCCACATAAAAGGGATATCATATGATATTTGTCTTTCTCTGACTTCGCTTAGTATGATAAGCTCTCGGTCCATCCAAGTTGCTGCAAATGGCATTAGTTCATTCTTTTTTATGGCTGAGTAATATTCCACTTGGGCTTCCCAAGTGGCTCAGTGTTAAAGAATCCACCTGTCAGTGAAGTAGACACAGGAGATGCAGTTTTGATCCCAGGGTTGGGAAGATCCCCTAGAGGTGGAAATAGCAACCCCCTCCAGTATTCTTGCCTGAAAAATCCTGAAAAATCCCATGGATGATGAACCCGATGGGCTGCAGTCCATAGGGTCACAAAGAGTCAGACACGATTGAGCACAATATTCCTTGTGGTATTTACCACATATTCTTTATCCTTTCATCTGTCCATAGACATTGAGTTGCTTCCATGTCTTAGCTATTGTGAATAGTGCTGGTATGAACATTGGGGTACATGTATGTTTTCAAATTATGGTTATCTCTGGATATATGTCCAGGAGTGGGATTGCAGGATCATATGGTAGTTCTATTTTTAGATTTTAAAGGAACCCCCATACTGTTCTCCATAGTAGCTACACCAATTTACATTCCCACCAACAGCGTGGGAGGGTTCCCTTTTCTTCGAAGATGGCCATTCTGACCCGTGTGAAGTAGTACCTCATTGTGGTCTTGATTTGCACTTCTCTAATAGTTAGCAACATTGAGCATCTTTTTATGTGCTTTTTGGCCATTTGGGCAGAACTTTCTGTGTTGACCAGACAAGTGATGTGATGAGCAAGTGAGCAAGGAAGTGACTGATGCTCAAAACCACAATGAGGTATCACTTCAAGATGACTGCCACCCAGCTTTCTCTCCCTCTTGGGACACACACTTGAGCCTTTGGGGTCCTGAGCCATCATGTAAGACATCTGGTTACCCTGAAGCCGCCATGCTGGAATGATCATGTAGACATTTTTCCATGTGGAAAGAGCATATAGAAATAGAGAGCAAGGAAGATACCCAGTATGCCCAGCTGTGCCAACTCCCAGCTGTTTAAGTCTTCCTAGTCCAAGTGTCAGAAGCCTTCAAGATGATACCACCTCCAGCCACCATCTGACAGCAATGGTGTGAGAGATTCCCCAAGTCAGGACACTACCCAGCCAAGCTGCTTCCAAATTTCTGATGCAAGGAAAGCCTAAGAGATAATCAAAGCTAATGATTTGAAACCACTAAGTTTGATGGCAATTGTAGTGTAGCAGTCAATAACAGCGACAGCCCTTTTGAGAGAGCCTGCCACTTCCTCAGTCTGGGAGGGGAAGCCCTAGGAATCCATTGGTTCCACATGCACCCATACATACCACCAGTGACAGGACCCCTGGAGGCTTTCTGACCCTGGCGAGGCCTCTATTTCTCTCTTCCAGAAATTTATAACATGAATATCCCCATTGAGCCTCCTAGCTTGAGAACGCTAGGAACTTTGGCTTCAGTCTGTACTTTGTCTCTCAACCTGTGGAAGACAGAAAAAGGAATCAAACACTCAGGGAAAAGCAGGAAAGAGAGAGACCCCATAGCCTCAAATGAGGACCCTCCTTTCCTATTTTTCTGTCTTATTCCTGATGCTCTTCCTTCGTTCTTCCTTGAGACACGCTTATAACCATCATTACCATCACCTTTATTATTATGACCAAGGGTGACTGACCATTCACAAGCCAAGCAGTGTTCTAGGTACTCTATGTGTGGTAACTTTATTTTTTATTTATTTTTAAAGAGCTTAGGTTTTTTTTTTTTTTAAACCTGCTACTAAACGGTTTAGCCAAAAAGACCAAAGCCCATGTCGTCCTCAGACTCTTCAGATTCTTCTTTCTTTGCGTCTACTTTCTTCTCCTTAGCTGGGGCAGCAGTGGTGGAGGGGACAGGACCTCCTGCGGGTTCAGCACCAGCTGCTGGGACAAGTCCGCCAGCCCCCATGTTGTAGATGAGGCTCCCGATGTTGACATTGGCCAAGACCTCTGCAAACAAGCCTGGTCAGAAAGGTTCAATGTTTACACCAGCTGCTTTAATGAGGGCATTGATCTTACACTCTGTGACCGTCACCTCATCGTCGTGCAGGATGAGGGCTGAGTAGCTGCAAGCAAGCTCCGAGAAGGAGGCCATGTGTGGGGCGAGTGCTAGGTGGGGGCTGTTGGGCGCGGTGCTACTCGCCCAGATGAAGTGAAGGTCTCACCCCAGCCGGGCCTTAGCTTCCTCAGAAGGACCGCATACTTTAGCGGCCACTGAAGAAAGGGCTATGCATATTAACTTTAATCCTCGCATGATCTATGAGGTGAACATCACGATTATCCATATTTACAGATGAGGAAACTGGGCCCTAAACAGAAAAGTCACTCATCTAACATCACACAGGCAGTCGGATAACAGGAGCTCTCTATCCAACACTGTTGTTATAGACCCTATTTTTTGGGTTTGTTTAGTCACTCACTCCTGTCCAGCTCTTTTGCAACCCAATGGACTACAGCCTGCCAGGCCCCTCTGTAAATGAGGATTCTCTAGGCAAGAATACTGGAGTGGGTTGCCCTGCCCTCCTCCCAACCAATGGATTAAACCTGCATCTCCTGTATTGGCAGGTGGATTCTTTACCACTAAGCCACCAGTGAAAGTGAGAGTCACTCCATCTTGTCCAACTCTTTGCAACCCCATGGAATTCTCCAGGCCAGAATACTGGAGTGGGTAGCCTTTCCCTTCTCCACGGGATCTTCCCAACCCGGGGATGGAACCCAGGTCTCCCACATTACAGGCGGATTCTCTACCAACTGAGCCACAAGGGAAGCCCAATAACACTGGAGTGGGTAGCCTATCCATCTCCAGGGGATCTTCCCGACCCAGGAATCGAACTGGGGTCTCCTGCATTGCAGGCAGATTCTTTACCAACTGAGCTATCAGGGAAGCCACCAGGGATTACATATTAAACTCAGTCGCTCACCCTTCAGTTCAGTTCAGTCACTCAGTAGTGTCCGACTCTTTGCGACCCCATGAATTGCAGCACGCCAGGCCTCCCTGTCCATCACCAACTCCCAGAGTTTACTCAAACTCATGTCCATCGAGTCAGTGATGCCATCCAGCCATCTCATCCTCTGTCATCCCCTTCTCCTCCTGCCCCCAATCCCTCCCAGCATCAGGGTCTTTTCCAATGAGTCAACTCTTTGCATGACGTGGCCAAAGTATTGGAGTTTCAGCTTCAGTATCGGTCCTTCCAATGAACACCCAGGACTGATCTCCTTTAGGATGGACTGGTTGGATCTCCTTGCAGTCCAAAGGACTCTCAAGAGTCTTCTCCAACACCATAGTTCAAAAGCATCAATTTTTCAGCACTCAGCTTTCCTCACAGTCCAACTCTCACATCCATACATGACCACTGGAAAAACCATAAGCCTTGACCAGATGGACCTTTGTTGGCAAAGTAATGTCTCTGCTTTTTAATATGCTATCTAGGTTGGTCATAACTTTCCTTCCAAGGAGTAAGTGTCTTTTAATTTCATGGCTGCAATCACCATCTGCAGTGATTTTGGAGCCCCAAAAAATAAAGTCTGACACTGTTTCCCCATCTATTTCCCCTTAGATCCTGCCAATAGAGACCCTCTGTTTTTGTTACAATTACTTGCAACTAAATTGCTTCTGATCAACCCCGATATGCATTCCAGTTTGATAAAACTTGGTACAAATAAATTTAACATGAGTTCAGATGGAAGGATACAATTGTTGCAGGAGAGACACTGTGATAGCTCCAGATACAAGTGCAGGTCAGAACTACAGGTCACTGGGGCTTCTGGTTCCAGGCTCAGTGGCTGGTTAAGGGAGAGAGAACTGAGGCTGCACGGGAGTGATGTGGGGGCAGGTCCTCAGGTAAATTCAGGAGGAGAGATTGGAAGGAAATGATTCAAACTCCAGCTGGATTAGGTCCAAAGTGAGGGAATCTCAATAAAGTACTTTGGTTCATCATAATGTGTTAATGTTGGTTCATTATATTGTTCATATTTATGACAAATACACACCAAAGTAACATAAGAGGTTAACAATAGGGGAAACTGGATATGGGGTATGTGGGAAATCTCTGTATATACTGTCTTTGCTACTTTTCAGGACACCTCGAACTATTGTCAAATTTTAAAATAAATTATCTTTGGCCGTGCTGAGTCTTTGTAGCTGTGCTCAGGCTTTCTCTAGTTGTGGCGAGTGGGGGCTACTTCTGTAGTTGCGGTGCACAGGTGGTTTCTCTTGTTGCGAAGCATGGTCTCTACAGAGCACAGGCTTTAGTAGTTGTAGCTCACAGGCTCAGTTGCCTCACAGAATGTGGAATCTTGCTGGACCAGGGATTGAATTCGTGTCCCCTCCATTGGCAGGTGAATTCTTAACCACTGGATCACCAGGGAAGTCCTGTTCTCAAATTTAAAATGTCCTCAAACAAGCAAACAAACCTTCTGTAATTGGAAGGTGGAATGGGGCCCCCAGAAACAGTCCAACAGTGAACAAAAGAGGGAGTGAAGGCCAGACCAGGAGTCTGAACACCAGGTGAGTTAGAAACATGAGGGTGAGTCCGATCGGCCCTCCTCTCCTCAGCCCTGGGAACCCCACCTATCGCGCACTGGAACTCAGGACACTCCAGATGTGGGTGGGAGTGGGGTGGTGCATGCCTGAGGGCAATGATGGTGCAAAGCCAGGCTCCCATGCTCCCCTCTGGGCTCTCACTAATGACCCAGAGCAAGTCAGTGCAAGGCGCCCCCCAGGCTGCCATGTGCAGGGTCCCTGGTGTCGCCCTCTGAGGTTGGGGGAGGGTATCTGGAGACTGGAGATTTTTCATTCATAACTCACCACATTCCTAAGGAAGGGGAAGTAGCTGCCAGAGGTGATGGAAGAAGAGGGAGCACAGTTGCTTTTCCTGCTGCTGGTAATTGATCAGTAATGACCAATGCGCACGCCTGAGTCTAGACTCTTTCCCCTTATGGGCAGCAGGATGGATGCCCAACAGCAGGCTGGAGCTAGGTAGGCGTGAAAGTGTTAGTTGCCCAGTCGCGTCCAACTCTTTGTGATCCCGTGGACTGTAGTCCACCAGTCTTCTCTGTCCGTGGAATTCTCCAGGCAAGAATACTGGAGTGGGTTGCCATTCCCTTCTCCAGAGGATCTTCCCCACCGAGGGGATCTTCCCTACCCAGGGATCAAACCCAGATCTTCCTGCATGGCAGGCAGATTCTTCACCATCTGAGCCATCAGGGAAGCCCTAGAACTAGGAGTATGGTCTCCCAAAGGGGGAGGCTTGAAGTCTTTTGCTGGAAGCTTTCAATAGTTGTGAGGGCCGGGGAGGGAGAGAGGAGGCAGTGACTAGGTCTGGAGAAAGGATGCTCAGGCAGATTTGGGGGCCCAGCTGAGTGCCAGTCCCCAGGGTAGGGAAATTTCCATAGCTGCAATCAGCAACCCATTATAGGAAGAGAAGGCAGGCAGTCACATGATTCTGGGATCTAGGTTTTGTCCAGTAGTTCCAAGAGAAGGCCTGAGAGGCAAGGGAACCGGGGTATGGTGAAGAGAAAGTGAGGAGTAATCCATGGGTCCAAAGCAGAATGAGGATGGCAGAAAAGATAGAAAGGGAATCAGTGGAGGATATAGAGGACCAGGGGCCTGATCAGGTGGCTCAGCATTCCAGCCAGCTCCTGTCAGCTTCAGAAACTGTCTTGAAAGCAGTATGTGATTATCTGGAAATTGAACTCGCTGTGATCACTTCATTAGCAGAAGATTCTCTCCAACACTTTGTGTGTGAATAGAAGGCATCATTTGTTAAGTCGTTCACCCATTCATTCATTCATATATCCAATTTTTAACAAATGATTTATTGATTGTACTGGGTCTTCATTGCTACATGAGGGCCTTCTCTAGTTGAGATGAGCGAGGGCTGCTCTTCCTTGCTGTGTGTGGGTTTCTCATTGCAGTGGCTTCTCTTGTTGCAGAGCACAGGCTCTAGGCACCCAGGCTTCAATAGTTGCAGCACACAGACTCCGTAGTTGTGGCACTCCAGAGCTTAATTGGGCTTAGTTGCTCTGTAGCATGTGGAATCTTCCTGGACCAGGGATCAAACCCATCTCCCCTGTGTTGGATTCCTATCCACTGTACCACCAGGAAGTTCTCATATATCAAATGTTGAGTGTTTCCAAAGTGCTCTGTCAACTAGATCCTGCTAACCTGGAGCTGAACCATATGAAAAGAAGCTTTTCCCCCTTTCCCCCTTCCAATGGGATGTGAAGTCTCAGGTTATTTACACAGGGTTCAGCTCCAAGTTCATGGAGCACACTGCAAACATCCAACACTGGATATATGAATGAACAAGTGAATGAACAAATTAAGCAACTTCTATTTATTTTAGCTTAAATATGCTCACCCACTAGGCGCAATCTGAGAATACTCTTAAAACATTGTAGGTGTAATTTACATACCATAAAATGGACCAGTCTGAAGTGAACAGCTTGTTGTGTTCTCATCTATGCATATCTCCCATGTAACCACTGTCCAGATCAACATACAGAACATTTCCATCACCCCAGAAAGTTCCCTTGTGCCCCTTCTGAGTCTACCTCCCTCACCCTCAGATGATGGCTTCTGTCATCATAGATTCAGAGGACATGGTGCTTTTTTTTTTGCTCCAGTGGGTCTTTGTTGCTTTGCGCAGACTTTCTCTAGTTACGGAGAGCGGGGGCTACGCTTTGCTGTGGGGCACAGTCTCTGTGGGGGCATGGTCTCAGCAGTTGCGACCCCCAGGCTCTAGAGCATGGGCTCAGTAGTTGCAGCGCATAGGCTTGGTTTCTCTGTGGCATGTGAAATCTTCCCAGACAGAGGATGGAACCCGTGTCCCCTGCATTGGCAGGCAGATTCTTATCCACTGCGCTACCAGGGAAGTCCCAACATGGTGCTCTTGATTAGGTTTTTCATGGCGGGGTGTGGAGAGAACTAACGCAAAGCCACGGAAGTCAGTAACCAGTGGCTCAATGAGATGAAACTTGGAAATAAGATTGCACTCTGTCTCAGAGTTTAATCTGGAAAATAAATACGGCAGAAACTATGGAAGGGGGTGGGAAGTTCTCACGAATTGAGAGGTATGGTCTGTACAGTCATCCCCCAAAGGGGGCTTATTATAGTACCCTGTCAATCTGAGCACAAACATCCAGTCTTCCCAGCAGGTGTGTTCCGTCTGTGGAGATGGGTACAGCAGAACCTCATGCGTTAAATATTTGCTGTGGTTGCATACTCACCAAGTTGATTTTGGGTAACTAGGATTCCTATGTCACTTGCATTTTTGGGGAGAATATGCTGACCAGGTTGCCATGAATATGCAGACTACCATGTACTTATATATGTCAAAATGGTATTTGCACCATTAAGAACCTACAACTTTATTGTTTGGGGTCAATGTCATGGAGTCAGATTCCCGCTGGGACACTGACAAATCTGGGGTTCTCAGACTGGGAGGCTGAAGCCTGGATTTTGCCCTGTAGTGAATTCCCATAGTAGATACCATCTCTAAGATCTCTTGTTAAGACAGCCGTAAACATGCCAACCACAACTCTGGCCTTTCTTTGGAAACTTCCACCCTCACTGAAGACGTGTTTTGTAAACACAAGAATCTCCAAACAAGCTGAAATAGAATACAAATAATTCCTACCAAGTCAAAGGGAGATACAGCTCCTCAAGAAGCAAGCTAGATTTTTAAAACCTTTTTTATTTTCAAATATGACACAAATAAACATACAACATCAGTGTTCAAAATATCGATAATAGTGAACACTAGTGTAACAATATCCACCTAGGTCATTATGAAATGACCAACCTCCCCAAATCCTTCTGCATGTCCCTTTAAAAATATATATTTTTAATTTCTTGGCCACACTGCACAGCATATGAGACCGTAGCTTCCCAGTGAGGGATCAAACCCACATCCCCTGCATGGGAAGCGCAGAGTCTTAACCACTGGATCGCCAGGAAAGTCCTGCATGTCCCTTCTAGACATATCCCCCTCTCTACCACCCCATAGGTAACTTGTATGGCATTTTTATGGCAATCATTTCCTTGCTTTTCTTTATACTTTGACCATCTATACTGCATCCATAAACAGTATACTTTCTTTTTGCCTGGTTTTGAACTTTATATAAATGGAGTCAAACCGTTCATTTCTTATTTTTATATAGTATAAATGTGATATATAATACATACTGTTATTTATATTTACTGTTTCATTATGATATAGTATCCTATTGTATGAAATATGTACCACAATTTATTTAATCAATATACCATAACTTATTATTAATATATAAGTGCATATTCCTATAGTATTTCTTCTAAGGAATGGAGCTGCTGGGTCATAAGTTTGGTATTTCTTCAGCTTTAATAGACAAGGCAATGTTTTCAAAAACTGTTGTTCCAGTTTACACTTCCACCCCCATGTTATGAGAGTTTCAGTTGATTCACATCCTTGCCTATACTTGGCATGGTCAGACTTCTAAACTTTTGCCAGTTAGGTGGTGTGTTGGTATCTCGTGGTTTCAAATTTGCATTTCCCTAACTACTAATGCAGTTGAGCATGTTTTTATATAGTGGCTGGTCTTTTGTATTATTCTTCTGTAAAGTATCTATTCAAGTCAGTTGCCCATTTTTCTATCAGGTTGTCTCTGTCTTACTGATTTGTAGGAGCAATTTCCACTTTCTGGATATAATTGATCTTTTCCCATTTGGGGACTTGTATTTTCACTTTACGGTTTTTTTTAATTTGCTTTATTTTTCAGAACATTTTAGATTGAGAAGAATTGATATTACATATACCTCACACTCAGTTTTCCTTATTATCAACAGCTTACCTGAGTAGGGCACATTTGTCGCTATTGATGAACCAATAGTGATATTAATATGTTATTATTGACTAGAATCCATACTTTATTCAGATTTCCTTTTCCAAGATGCTTTGTCAACTGGGTCCTGCAAGCTTGGAGCTGAACCGTATGAAAAGAAGCTTTTTCCCCTTTCCCCCTTCAAATGGGATGTAAAATCTCAGGTTATTTACACAGGGTTCAGCTCACACTCACTTTTCCATTCTGCATATTGTGTCTTTTGAAAAAAAATCCTTAATTTTCATTGAGCAGGGCTCCACAGGGCTCCCTGATGGCTGATTTACAGGGACCAGACCATCTCACCATGCTCTCTCTGGGATCACTCAGAACTCGCTGCTGGAATTAATGGAGGGTGGGTAGGGGGTGGGATGCAGAGTTACAGAAGCAAACTATATTATGTGTTTCTTCAGGTCTTCTATCTGGCCCTCTCCTTTTGGAACTCAAGAAGCAGGAATCTGACATTTTTGTTTTCTGGTTCTTCTCCAAGAGTCCTCCCCTCAGGGCAGTAGATGGCTGGAGTCTTGGCTATTTGGCCTGGGAGGAGAGGTGTGCCAAGAATGGGGGAGGAGGTTTCTTTTAGACTAACACAGGGGGTCATTACTTCAAATATTTTCCTGGGCACACATATCCATCTCGAAATGCTTCAGTGGAAAAAGTTAACTGCACATCACTGGTTGTTTACCGAGCGCTAAAGATTGAATCAGAAGGGCTGTGTTCACAAAGCAGAACTGCTGAGGACTCAGAATGTGACCTTGAGTACACATGCCCTCCCCCAGGTTTCAATCTCTCAATCTATGATACAAGGAGAAGCCTTCCTACAGCATTTATCCTGCTGAATTTCAAGGCTATAAGCCCCTTTGAGACCTCAGATGAAAAGGGGTCTTAGATTTAAAGGATAAACTATTCACCCTTGGCTCAAAAAAAGGACGTTATTTCTCAAGACAGAGTATGAAAGATTGTGAGATTTTGAGGTTTCCTGGGTGGGGAGGAATAGGCAGGATTTATATTATGTTCCAGTCTATTTATAATATTTTTGGTCTACTTCAAATTAAAAGAAATAAGAATGTCCTAGAACCCTTTCAAGAACAGAAAAATTCACTCCTCTCCCCGTTTTTCAGGCTGGATGAAATTGCAAGAGTTGTGCTCTACTTGTAGCTGATTATGCCCCTAAATAAAGTTTAGACAAATTTTTTTAGGACTTTTGTGTAGAACCTGTTCTACAATATGTAGTAAGATGCACAAAGAATGAAATTTTAGTTGACATGAAGAGAAATGATTCCACCATGCTTAAAAATGAATTTTTAAAAAATGATTAAATTCTTATTGATATTTTTTCAAGTCAGTGATTTTAGAGTTGATGTTTTGAACTAAACAGTTAATGCTTAACCTGATGGGCTTTCTTCCTGTCATAGTTTAGTTTTTGCTACCTGAAATAACTCCTATCCATGCATATTGAAACCACATCCATCTTTCAAGGCCATCAGCTGTTTCTGAACACAGTTGATACACTGTCACTTCTTGCTTCATATCGAGGTTAAAAAAAAACAACCCATGAGATGTCAGAAGGGAGGATACTGGCCAAATTAGTTATGTCTAGCCTTCACATACTAAAGGATGGATGAAGGAAATAATTAACTAATGTAATTAATTATTGGGTAGATCAATCAGTCTTAGGGTTGCCAGATTTAGCAAATCAGAATGTAGGATGCCCAGTTATATTTGAATTTCAGATAAACAACAAATAACTTTTTTTTTAGTTTAAGTATGTCCCATGAAATATTCATGACGTTTGTCCTAAAAACTATTCGTTGTTTATCTGGAATTCAACGTAACTGGGCGTCCTGTAGTTTATCTGGCACCCCTACTTGGAGTACTGGGATTTCCCGAGGCGCCTGGCTTCCTCCAAGCAGGTGCTCAGCATCTGTGTAATTGTTAGAGCGAAACCCAAACCAGCCTTGCAGCTCGCGCTCGCTATAGACAGACACCCTGATAGGAGACCGTCACTCAAGACTGGCGAAAGGGTCCACACCCGGGAGGCAGCCCCACCGTGTGGTCTCTCTGGGGCTCTCTGCACCCCTTGACAGGTTCCGTCCTTCCCCCTCAGTCCCCGATCCCCAGCCCTACCCTCCATCTCGTGACCCTTCGTCACGGGCCGGGGGAGGGACTGCCCGACTCGGCGATCGTTGCCTGACATTGGCAGGGCCTTCCATCCATCATGTTAGGCTCCGCCCATCACCCTGACGTTTCCCAAGCTACGCCTCTCCCGCAAACCGCGGCGTAGCTAGGGATTGGTGGAGAAGGCGGCGACCGTCCCCGCGGAGGCGACGATAGGGCGACCTCTGGGAGTCGCAGCACCGCTCGTGCTGTGGTGGTCGCTGGCGTCCTGCTGGTCAGTTCCGCGTCGCCCTGCGCTGCTACAGCCGCCGCGGAACCATGGTTGTGCTTGTCGTGCTCCTGTCGTCCTTGGTGGCGGGTGAGGACCCGGGGGCGGGCGGGAGGCGCTCCGCGAGGGAGCTCCGAGGGCCGCTGGGCTTGGGGGTCGCGGGCAGCCAAGGGTGGGCGGCAGTGGGGCGGGTGCCGCAGTGCGGGCAGCCGGCGGTGGCCTCGCCCCAGCCGCCTCTCTCTCAATCTTCTCTCTGGGCCAGCCTGTGGCGGCGCGGCCTGGCGGGCTTGCAGGGACCGGGCCGGGCGGGGCTGGGCTGGGTTGCGTGGGGGCACCTGAGCCGGTCTCCACCTTCCGCCTCTTCGAGAAAGGCGCGTCCAGCTGTCTCACTCCGGCCTCTTCCGCCTCGGGAGGCTCTTCGGAGGACCGGGAGGCATTTCTCAATCAGCTGATGAACCGCAGCCCTTTGCGAAGAGGCCGACGTCCCAGCTGCCCTCAGCTGCTGCTTTTCTTGGTGTCTTCATTTCTAGCAGTGGTCATCAGTAATTGGTGAAATTCCTCTTCCCCCTCCCCACGGTTTCAAGATACGAAAGTTGGAAGTGGAGTATTAATAATTGTTTTTGTGTGATTATTTTCTCAAGGAGAATTCCAAGTACCTCTCCATAAAGTTTGCAGTAGTTCCTAATTTTAAGGATTTGGAAACTAAGGTATGAGTCACGTTCTTGGGGTCACATGTCAAATGGTAGCTTTCTCCGTGAATCTAGGTTCCCCAGTATTCCGCAAGGGGAATGCCAGTCAGCTCCTATTTGGCTTCTTACCGTATATCATGTAATTAATTTAATTTTGCATCAGTCCTTAGGAGAGTGGTCAAGCCTAGATAAGTTACCCACAGCACACAAGTGGTAAGCAGCAAGCCTGGGACTGAACCCAGATCACTGGGCTCCAAAGCCCAGTGATGGGCCTTTCCTATTGTATCTGTTGTGGCACAGGTGTGAGAATGTGGGAATGATGGGTGCTGGAACTAGGGGCACGGAGAGTGGTGAACATGAGACCGCATTGAGAACAGTTTGGAGGAATGGGTCCTTGTTACCCAGCGTGCCAGTTTAAAACCTAGAGGTTAAAAATCTGTAGACGGCCTGTGCCGCTGCTCTGTGAAGTGCTGAGACACTTCACTTTGGGAATGGTGGTTTAATTTTACACGGAGATATAGACCTTTGTTGTTTTTGAAGTCTACAGGTCTTCTCCATCCCTGGAGGTGCCCAGTGTTGTGTTGAGGCTAGCTGGCTTGTTTTCATGACTGTAGAATTTTAGAGTTGTATTGTTCCTTTCGTCTCTGGCTCTGGCAAGGTCGTTCTGATCAGTCTAGTTGGGTACTTCAGGAGAATTTAATTTTTTAAACTTGGTTTTGGAAATGTAAAGATCTTCCCTTTGGTACTGTGATTTAACTGAACATCTTGCTGAAATGCATGTTTTAATGTTATAATTGATCTTCCTGTGATTCAGTGAGGTTTGAGGGGTTTTGTTAAGTTTTGGTCTGAGGCAAATAATTGCTTCTGTACATGGTTTGAACCTGCTTTCCTAACTAGAAAAGTCTAGTTCATGCAGACCAAGAATCTGATCCTGTCAGCTTCTTCACTGCTGTGGTCTTGTCAGATGAGGTTAAATTACTGTTTTCCACAGTGACTAAATGTGACTTAATGGAAAACATCTTTTAAGAGATCTGACTTCTGTATTTGAGGAAAAACTATGTCATTTAAAATGGTGATACCAAATCAGGGAGAGAGTGGAAGTGAACTAGAAGTAAATACCAGGTCGTGAGGAGTATTTGGGAAAAAAATTCAGATGGTTAGCTTGGAGAGGAAAGGCCAAGGGCGGACACATGGAATGTGTAGGGGCGTCACGTTGAAGAAGGATTCGATTTGGTCAGTGATACCCCAGAGGTCAAAAGTAGGACCTGTTTCATTTTTTACATGATGATTTCATCTTCATTCAGAGATGACAACACAGTATGGTGGGCATTCCCAAAGCGAAGGATTCTTAACCTCTAGCCCAGATTGGGGAGGCTGGGGGAAATTTCCCTAGGCTGGGTGCCTCACATGTAAATGTGTGAACGGTTGGGGTGGGAAGAAAAGGGTTTTTGGACAGAACAGTGTGTGTAAATGCACAGAGATATGAGAGCAAAAGAGCAGTTTGGTGGAGCCGAGACGTCTAGGAGTTAAAGTTGCAGAGATTCCATAGGAAGGGTGGTGAAGTGCCTTGGGTGTTATGTTTTGGATTTTGTCTCAGAGGCCCTGGGCATTGAGTGAAGGTGGTCGAGCTGAAGGGTGAACATTCAGATCTGTAGTTTGAAAAGGTGCTGGGAAGACTGGATCGGAGAGTGGCATGACTGGTCACAAGGAGGCCGGTTCTGTCTAGCCTCAGGAGGGCCTGAGGAGGGCCCTGGACATGGAGGGGAAAGGGCTTGGGAGAGAAGAAGAAAAGATGGACAGAACTCAGAGGTTGATGAGCTGTGGTGCTGAGGAAGGGTTTCAAGATGATTAATTCAAGCAGCTGGGTGGAAGGTGGCATCATCCTTTGATACAGAGAATACAGGAGGCGTGTGTGGGGAAAATGTTCAGTTCAGTTCTGAACCTGTTGCGTTAGAAGCACCCGTGGAACTTGGAAGGAAATGCTCAGCAGACTGCTGGATATCTAGGCAGAAGGCTTAAGGTGAATCTAGGCTGAAAATAAAAATCTGGGACCCATGAGTGTGTTTTTGGTGTTTGGAGCCTTAGAGAGTAGATGGGCTCAGGCATGGGGGAAGCCAGCATAGAACAGTAAGCAGTGGGGGTCAGGAATGGAGCCGCAGATCTCCACAGTGGAGTGTGCTGGATTTTGCGTGCTTTGTAATATACTATGAACCCATTATTACATTATAATTTGTGAATGTATACTTTTTAAGTAGACATATGTATACTGGGAATACTTTCAAGCTTTGTACTGGAAGGGTTGAAATCTAAAAAGCTTGCATGTCACTGCTTTAAAGGAGGGGAAGGAGAAGAAACTGAGGAGAAATGCAGCCAGAGGGACTGGGAGGAAAACCAGGGGCTCAGGCTTAGGGAGACCAGGGCAGGAGTTTCAAGGACAGAGTTGCCAGAATCAGCCGCTTTGGGCAGTTACATAAATTGAGGCTTGCAAACTGTCTCTGGGATTTGGTGAGTCATTTCGGTGGCGTGGTGGGGTCAGAAGCTGTGGGTTAGGTAGCATATAGGAGATAAAGAAGCAGAGGAGCCAGGTGGTGGCTGACTACTCTTCCAAGGTGGTTCTTCATCTGAAGGGAAGCAGAGGCGGGAGGGAGCTGGTAGGACCAAAGGAGAGTTTCTGTGGTGTGGATTTTAGAATGGGAGCACCCTACAAGTATTTTTGTGTGCTCAAATAAAAGAGCCAGTTGAGAGGGAAAAAGCGCTAGTGCAAGATGTAGCTTCATTCATTCACTCTCAACAAGTATTGATGGAGCACCAGTGTGCCAGGCACTGTTCTCAACCCTGGGGCTATTGTGTGAACAAGACAAACAGAAACCCCTGCGTTCATGGGACTCGTATTGTACAGGGCCAGCTTTTTATGCCCCCAGCCATACAGCCACCTAACTTCTGGTACAGGGTCTGTTCCAAGTTGGGAAGCCAACTTCTTACACTTTGTAAACGGTTAGAATGTTGGGACTATGGAGATGATTACTGGCAAATGTAGGGTTTGTAAGTTGAGGTGGCATCTCCATTCACTAGTTGTGTTCAGATGGGTGACCTTTCAGGTATCGTGGCGATGCCTGCATGAAGCATTAGTTTCTTGGTATAGGAGTCTACCTTTTCTCAGCCTCTTGATATGTCCGTTGGAAATACTATGTCCTGGACTTCGTTTCTAAAGTCTGAAGTATTATACCTTCTAACTGGTAATATGTACCCTCCCCCCCATTTGACAGTTCTCATTTCACTAGCTTTGCCTGTGGGACATAAGGAAAGCTAGGATCTATCCTAAGATAAACTAACCGGCTGAAATTTCAGAGTGATATACTAGAAATTTTTTGAATTTGCATTTTGAAGAGAGAATTGGTGGTAGCAATAACTTAGACATTTCAAGTTTATTTTCTTCCTTTCTAGTCTGGGTCAGGGTTTTGGTTTTTGTTCTTGAAAATCTGGAGAAATGCTCTGATTTCTAATCCTTGCCAAATTGTCACATGCCCCTATTTAGGGGCCATCTGCATGAAGGCATCTACATCATTATGAGAATCCTGTTTCATTGCTGTAACTTTGTTACAGCAGAAGGTATGGACTTAAATTCTTGCAGTGATACTCTGTAAAAGAATTTGTTGATCTTTAGGATTCAGCATTTTGTCCAGTCAACATTTTAGTATGCTAAGTCAATGGAGAATGGGAAAGTATGTAATTAAATTTTTTCAGTGTAGTTGCAGAAATTTTGTGATGCTGATTATTAATCTGTTTTCTTTTCAGGTATCTTAGGGAACGAATTCAGCATATTAAGATCACCAGGATCTGTTGTTTTCCGGAATGGAAATTGGCCTATCCCAGGAGAGCGAATCCCAGACGTGGCTGCGTTGTCAATGGGCTTCTCTGTGAAAGAGGTATGTGTATTTTAAAAAAATATCTGGAGCTGCTTCTGAAAGCATTTTTGTTGATTTCTGTTAATAGCCCAAGAAAGCAGCAGGCAGACATAGGTACAGATTACAAAAGTAAAAAATTTATTTGTAGTCAGGGAGATTTTAGGTAAGTGTTTCAAGCTTGGTTATGAAAGCAAAGCATTATAAAACATTAACCATGTAATTGTTTATTCATAGTAGTGACGTCCTTTGTTATATTAGAGAATGCATCTGTCGTACTGTTAATAGGATGTATAAATTTATTGGTTTTTTCCAGTACACATGATAGATTTGTGTCTTATTTGAGGCTGCCATTACAAAGTACCACAGACTGGGTGTTTTATAAACAACAACACTTACTTCTTCCAGTTCTAGGGGCTAGAAGTCCAAGATAGGGTGCCAGCATGGTGAAGATCCTCTCCAGGTTGCAGAGTGCCAACTTCTTATTGTATGTGGTAGAGAGAGCCCTCTGGAGTCCCCTTTATAAGGGGTCTGATCCCATTTATAAGGATTCCATCCTCATGACCTAGTTCCCTCACTCAGGCCCCTCCTCCTAATACCATCACTTTGGAGGGGGTTAGGATTTCAACATGAGTTTCGAGGGGATACAAGCATTCAGCCCATTGCAATTTATTATGAATGATGCAATGTATATGCATCTTACCTGAGTTTAGGAAAATAATGTGGTCAGTAGTCATAACCTGTTGTAGTAACCGACTGCTTATGTGTGATTGTTGCAGAGAGGGGCCTAGATCCAGTCAGCATGAGAGAGCTTAAAGCTCAGGGCTGGAAGAAAGGAGATGGAGTTTGTTCTATCTCCCTGTCTCCTCCCACTTTAAGGTTTGATGCTTTTGAGGTGGTCTCTAGACATCATGAATCACTCAGAGGAATGTTCTTCCTGGGTCCTGAGTGCCCTTGAAACCAGAAGCTGTGCACAGGAACTGCCTTTCGTTTGGGCCTCTGGGTGGAGCTCCTTGCGTGAATGTGACTGGTTGTTTACATTTAAATATGAAATTTGTACCTTGTTCTTTACGAACTTAATTTTGACTACAAATGGCTGTCAAAATAACCTTTAGAAGTAATTATTACTAAACTGCAAGTCACTTTCAGCAGGAATTTTATTTATAAAGTGCTTAAAGAGAATGTTGTAATGGTAGTCTTGCTGTGTCACTGTGAAAGAGAAACATGATATTGTAGCAGATAAGGGCAAAGGATGATGTGAGGGAAGAAAATATCCACAGTTACATGGAGGAGAAAGTATTTCATAATCTGGAATTTGGAAAGTACCTACATTTTGTTCACTTGCCTGCTTTTTTCCACAGAAGGTTTGAGATGACTTATTACTAGACTTGACTGTTTCAAGTCTGTAGCAGTTAAAATGAAGAAGGTAGAACTCAGCATCCTCAATTAGGAGATTGCAACTACTGCCTTAAATAAGACGTTTGCTGTCCCTATGAGTTTTCGTTGCTGGTATCATCCCAGAACCCCTTAACTCTGCTTGTCAGATGTTACTGGGGAAATGGTTTCCTGAATTGATAATTAAGCACAGTTTCATGCTTTTCAATATGCAGGACCTTTCTTGGCCAGGCCTTGCAGTAGGTAACCTATTCCACCGTCCTCGAGCTACTGTTATGGTGATGGTGAAAGGAGTGGACAAGCTTGCTCTACCCCCAGGCAGTGTCATTTCGTACCCTTTGGAGAATGTGAGTATTTACCATAAAGAATTAAAGGGATGCATTTAACATTTTGTCTTGTCAGCTGTCACTATGGATTGTGTTCTAAGCACTCGTCTTTCTTTTAATGCCCTGATAAATAAAATGCAGTTTTTTTAAAAATTATATGATGGTTGCAGATTGATTGAAACTTGGCTGCTTGCTATGCATGAGAGTATTTCTAAGTGTAAGAGGTCAAGAAATTGCCCCGCTCTGAGAATAGTCAGAGGGTTGAAAAAGAGAAATCAATTGAGGGTGTAACCTGTTGACATATTCTTGGGCATTATTTCATCACCTTCCCTTCAGAATTTTATCATTTGTTTTGGTAAGGAAAAGACTGGGGGCAGTTTTGCTGGCTCACTTATTCTTTTACTGGCTTTTCAGGCAATATGGCTGACTGAACTGTTGTGAAAGGCCCTCCTTCTACTGTAAGCATATGGAAGTCAGCAAACATCTTTACATGTATAACTAAAATTGAAAGCAAGAAAGGGATATACACAGGTGCCAGATGTGATTAGAAAATATAGAAGCCACAGTGATGAGCAGGAGCTGAGGGTGAAATTGTGTTCCTTACAGAAAGCCAGGAGCTATAAAAATGCTGTCTTGTTCTCGAAAGGAAGCCCCAGCTGCCCCAGGGCTACCCCAGAGGAGCTGCCTTGCCACCCTTAGCTGTGGAACCCAAAGAGCCCCCTATGAGAAATCTGAACTATGGGCTTACACTGTACAGTTATCTGCTTCAAATTCACACAATCCATCCCACACAGATATGTCCACAATCCAGGGCTGTTGTGGTAAAAAAAAAAAAAAAAAAAGAATTGAAGAGTTGAATTTACCAAAACACTTGAAGAGGAAAAAAATGCCATGAGAAAGTCAGCAGGTCCAACAAATAGAATTCATCCCCCTAGAACTACAGATAATAAACCAGTCTCAAAAAGAGGCTTGAAAATACATACATATATTAAAATTGTGAGAAAGTTAAAGGAAGGGTGAGAAACTAGAGGCAGTTAAAAGTTATTTTTTAGATGTGGTACTTTCATTTCCACTTAAAAATATATTGTAATTTATGTTGATTTCTTTAACCCATGAGTTATTTAAAAGTGTTGTAACATGTGGGTTCTTTCAGGATAACTTTTAATTATTCAGTTTCTAATTTCATTGCATTATAACACTGGTCAAAAGATGCTGATTTGGGAGGGGGGATTTTTTTCAGACTTTTCCTGTGGTCTAGTATACATATCTCCAAGCACATGACATTTTTACCCAAAAAATGACCATGTGTTAGGCCACAAGGCAAAGCGCAACAGATACTATCAGTATCATATAAACTACCTTCTCTGACCACAATGCAGTTAAATCTGAAAAAATAACAAAATGATACCTTTACAAAATGACTGCAAATGATAGAAACAAGCACGAGATATGAGTCCTCGGGTTTAGAGCACACTGAGGTGGGCTAAAGGCAAATCAACACCTAAATATGAGTGAAACTGAAGACCCGTCAAGGACACTGACAGTCTTAGCAACGAGAAAAGATACTGTCATGACAAAGGAATGCGAGTAAAATCGTAGCAAATTCCTCATCATTGCCACTGGGGATTAGAAGTGCAAGAAGGGAAAAGCAGTAATTGCACAGTATGAAGCTAGGCTGAGAATACTGTTTAAGTAGACATAATAAAATGACTTATGATATAGCTATTGGGAAGGTGCAGAGAGAGAACCTGCATATAAGGAGATAGGGCTCTGGTTGGTGATGTGGGAGAGCTTAATCCTCATCTGCTATAATGGGCAGTAAATAGGTAATGCCTAAAATTGAAAAATCAAGATGTAGCAATATAAACACATTATTTAGAGATGGTGGTTAAAAGAAAAGGAAACAAAGGATTTGAAAGTGAATGCTACAAGTAGTTACAAAGGATGTAATGTTGTCAGCATGATGAGTGTAGTTAACACTGCTGTGTGATAACATATGAAAGTTGTCAAAAGTGTAAATTCTAAGTTCTCTTCATAAGGAAAAAAATTTTCTTTTTTGCTTTCTCTTTTTGGGATCTGTATGGTGATGGTAATTATTACTGTGGTAATAATTTCACAATGATTATGTCATCCACCTTAAACTTATACAGTGATGTATGTCAATTATCTCAATAAAACTGAAAAAAATTAACTTGAAGTGAGGAAGAAAAAAGATGGAGGAAAGAGAGTGAGTACCTCAGAGGAATGGAAACGGGCAAACGTATTTTCATAAAAAATCTTACAGAACTACTGGTCTCTTAAGTGGCATGTGTACAAAATTTTTTAAAAGTCAATACGAAAAGATACTGGAACAGACACAGTCCTAAATAATTCATGGGTTGAGAAAACTACAGCAGAGATTTTGAAATTATTTGGAACTGAAAATGTACCATATATTTTTAAAATTGTGGGGTGCGGCTAAAGTGGTGAGAAGGAAATTTATAACCTTAAATGCACATGTTAGATAATTTCAAAGATTGGAAATTAGTGAGCTAAAGAAACCAGAAGAATTTCAGAGTAAATGGAAGGGAACAATAAAAATGAAAGGTGTATTAAAACATTTTTCTTAGTCTTCACAAAGATTATTAAGTAGCTTGCTGTGTGTGATTTTCTATGAAAATCACTATAGAAGATCTCTTTTAAAAAATATATTAAAAATCCAAAATGCCCTTCAGATTTTCATTAGCCTACAATCCGAAATTAAACATTTTAAAAAGAGTAGCTTCAATTTACATGAGTAGAAACTGTGAAAAGAGCTCATGTTATTGCTTGACCCTGACTGAGTGCCTCTAAGGGAAAAATCCACCTCAAAACAAACAAAAGCTTTAGAATTCCACTTAATGAAGCTTCTATTTGATTAGCTAGCTGTTATCATTAGTTTCAAGTCCTATAGATACAGAATTTCTGTTTTCTCTAGGACAAACATATGCATATCCTTATAATACAGTTTTAAGCATGAGCTTTTCTTTCTTTCCAGTTTAGCGGGTCTGTATCCTTTTTTCCTTCCCAGTTTGGCGTTCACCTGACTCAGTAGCTTCTCCAGTTTGATTGCTAGGGACATGTCACCTTTAATCTTCAACTTTCCTGCTATGAATGCCACTGAGGTGAAATGAGGCTGGAGAGTTTGTGTTACGTGTTCTCATATCCCTTCCAAATCCCAAGGAAGTTGACTGTGAGGATTGCAAAAGGAGCACGTTTGTGGCACGTTGTGGCACTCGGGATGCTTATAAAAAGGATGCTTTTGCAAGTTGGAACTCTGTTCCCCATCTTCAGTTACTCATTAACTTATTTTAAGAGAATCTGGGGAAGAGTTGATAAGCATTGAGTAAGAGAAAAAAATTAATTTCACTTCACAGTTACTAAACACATTTATTTCTGCCTGATCCACATTAATGTGCTTATAAACATGAACCTTTTAAGAGTAGAAGAAACTACTGAAAAAAATCACTCTGAGAAATCGCCATTAAAACAAAAACATTGCTACCATATTGCTTGCTTTAATAATGATGAGAATAAAATACTTTTTGAGGGGAAAAGTTACCATTCTTTTAAAAAACAATGTGGGGGCAGAAACAGGTCTATGGGAATAGAAGTCAGAATTTTGATTACCCTTGGGGGTGGAGGGAGTGGGTAGAGAGGCTTGTAGGGTGCTGATGTTTTATTTTGATCTGGTGCAGCTATATGAATATCCATTTATAAATACTCCCTGAACTGCCAAGCCAAGATTTATGCACCATATTATATGTATGTTGTGTGCGTGTGTGATCAGTTGTGTCCAACTCTTTGTGACCCCATGGGACTATAGCCCACAAGTCTCCTCTGTCCATGGGAATTTTCTAGGCAAGAATACTGGAGTGGGCTACCATTTTTTTCTCCAGGGGAATCTTCCCGACCCAGGGATCAAACCCTGTGTCTCCTACATTGGTAGGCAGATTCTTTAGCACTGAGCCATCTGGGAAGCCCCATATGTATGTTACACTTTAACAAGAAATTCAGGGGAAAAAGTACATTTTATCATAATTGGCAATTTCAGTTTATTAATACCATGTGGTCCCAAGATAAATTTCACATTCAAATTTATTGTGACATACTTTGTCCCTTGCCTAGGAATCTTCAGTCTATCTGAAGACTAAACCCTACACCATATTAAATATTTTTTCCTTTTTAAAAAATTATTTTTAAAATTTTATTTATTTTTAATTGGAGAATAATTGCTTTACAATGTTATGTTGGTTTCTACATCAACATGAATCAACCATAGATAGATGTATGTCTCCTCCCTCTTGAACCTCCCTCCCATCCTGTAAACATTTTGAAAGTTTTGAAATGAAAAATGAGGTCTGTTTCTTTCAATCAAATTCAAGTCTTCAAATTCCCTTCACCTCTTAAATGCAAGTTAATAAATTATTGTAGAATATGCATTCATTGTGGCACATTTTGTCAATATTGAAACCAAATGTGTTCCTGCTAAAAAATACCTGAATGACCAACTGAACCTGCCTGTCAGTGCAGGGGATGCCAGAGACATGGGTTTGATCCCTGGGTCAGGAGGATCCCCTGGAGGAGGAAATGGCAACCCATTCCAGTATTCTTGCCTGGAGAATTCCATGGACAGAGGAGCCTGGTGGGCTACAGTCCATGGGGTCACAAAGAGTTGGACTCAACTGAGGGGCTGAGCACATGCATGACCACCTGAAAGTGAAGCTTTGCACAAGATAGTGTTTTGTCCTTAATTTTGCAAGTGTTTTCTTATTTAGGCACATTCGGAGACACAAACTCATTGGCCCACTAGGGGGCTGTTTAATCTTCAGTATCCTCAAACAGGATCTTTGTATTTGGATATGATTTGGGTCTTTTAAATGTCCATAGAAAATGCTGGTACTTTTTTTTTTAAGGCTCCCTTTTTAATACTATTTAAATGATTTTTCTTCCTACTTGGGTTCAGATAATAATTAAAGTCTCACTCTTAAATTTCAGGCAGTTCCTTTTAGTCTTGACAGCGTGGCAAATTCCATTCATTCCTTATTTTCTGAAGAAACTCCTGTGGTTTTGCAGTTGGCTCCCAGTGAGGAAGTAAGTTGTGATAGTTTTTATTTTAAATGCTTTGAAAAATAAGCTGTCATTATTTAATGAAAATTTAAAATGATTTTTATGAAAAATGCTGATAGACCTTGGTATATTGGAATTAATCTGCAGAATGTAATACAATTTTGGATTCTTCTTCCAGAGAGTGTACATGGTGGGGAAGGCAAACTCAGTTTTTGAAGATCTCTCAGTAACGCTCAGACAGCTCCGCAATCGACTGTTTCAAGAAAACTCTGTTCTTACTTCACTTCCCCTCAATTCTCTGAGTAGGAACAATGAAGTAAGTAGTGTAGTCATTGAATGAATAAGTGAATATTACTAATTTCTCATGCTTCTGACTTTAGAGCAAACTTGAAATTTTAGAAAATGAAAAGTTTTACAAGTTTCCTGCTGGAGTAGATTCATTTTTTCCTTTAGTGTAATTTTTAAATTAAATGATTCTCATGAACTGACTCTTTTTGTGAGTTGAGCTATAGTAAATAGTATGACGTACTAGTGCAAGGGTTGCCACCAATTAATCCCGACAGGCCAGAAATCACAGTAACTACTTTGGTAGTGGGTGGAACTGGGTAGATCTGGTAATGTGGGAGCTGTTATTCACTGCCTCTTCTGGTATGTTGCCTCATTTTTCTGTTCATTCTCAACTGTCCAGTGTAGGGTGCTACCCTTCCTTTGACTCCTGTATGTCAGCCTTACCACCTATTCACCTGTTCGTGCACCCTCTTAACCACATGACATGCCACCTTTGTGGTAGCCTCCCCTCACCTACTCTGGATGACCAGGACTACCACCTTTTATTCTTCAAGGGATGTGAGCAAATGAGCCTATTGGCAAGACCTCATTGCAGTGTGCCAGAATATTCTGATGCCCTGAGGGAAAACCACTTTACAGTTTGGATGCTTTATCATGGCTTTATCAAAAATAAAGTTATTGAGAGGTAGTCACTGTGCTGGAGAATAACATCACCATTTTGTTAGGAAGTACTATTCTTTTTTTTTTTTTTTAACTTTTCCTTTTTTTTTAATTTTTTATTAGTTGGAGGCTAATTACTTCACAACATTTCAGTGGGTTTTGTCATACATTGACATGAATCAGCCATGGAGTTACGTGTATTCCCCATCCCGATCCCCCCTCCCATCTCCCTCTCCACCCGATTCCTCTGGGTCTTCCCAGTGCACCAGGCCCGAGCACTTGTCTCATGCATCCAGCCTGGGCTGGTGATCTGTTTCACTATAGATAATATATATGCTGTTCTTTCGAAACATCCCACCCTCGCCTTCTCCCACAGAGTTCAAAAGTCTGTTCTGTACTTCTGTGTCTCTTTTTCTGTTTTGCATATAGGGTTATCATTACCATCTTTCTAAATTCCATATATATGCGTTAGTATGCTGTAATGTTCTTTATCTTTCTGGCTTACTTCACTCTGTATAATGGGCTCCAGTTTCATCCATCTCATTAGAACTGATTCAAATGAATTCTTTTTAATGGCTGAGTAATATTCCATGGTGTATATGTACCACAGCTTCCTTATCCATTCATCTGCTGATGGGCCTCTAGGTTGCTTCCATGTCCTGGCTATTATAAACAGTGCTGCGATGAACATTGGGGTGCACGTGTCTCTTTCAGATCTGGTTTCCTCAGTGTGTATGCCCAGAAGTGGTATTGCTGGGTCATATGGCAGTTCTATTTCCAGTTTTTTAAGAAATCTCCACACTGTTCTCCATAGTGGCTGTACTAGTTTGCATTCCCACCAACAGTGTAAGAGGGTTCCCTTTTCTCCACACCCTCTCCAGCATTTATTGCTTGTAGACTTTTGGATAGCAGCCATCCTGACTGGCGTGTAATGGTACCTCATTGTGGTTTTGATTTGCATTTCTCTGATAATGAATGATGTTGAGCATCTTTTCATGTGTTTGTTAGCTATCTGTATGTCTTCTTTGGAGAAATGTCTGTTTAGTTCCTTGGCCCATTTTTTGATTGGGTCATTTATTTTTCTGGAATTGAGCTTCAGGAGTTGCTTGTATATTTTTGAGATTAATCCTTTGTCTGTTTCTTCATTTGCTATTATTTTCTCCCAATCTGAGGGCAGGAAGTACTATTCTATAAGCATTTTCAATTGAAATGAACCTAGCAAATGGAGGACAGTTGCATAAATTCACTCATGTGTTTAATGTCTGTAACATCCTGTGCCTTACTTGATAGATGGCAAATACAGATCTTGGATGCATATTTCAGATAATGCTCATTTCTTTCTGCTCTCTGCAGGTTGATCTCCTTTTTCTTTCTGAACTGCAAGTGCTACGTGATATTTCAAGTTTGGTAAGTAGGCTACTCTCATTTGTCAGTTCCATTTATTCTGGCTTCAGAAGACATTTCTAGAGATTCCTTGAATGGTAATGAAACCAATCAAAAAGTTTACATATGCCTTAGGTTTATGATTCCATGGAAGTTGAGAAATTAGTGGTGGTGTTGGGGATTTTGAACTCATCTCATGCTAACACATTAGTCTGCATTTTTACTTTTAGGAGAGATATTCAAAGTACACAGGCCTAGGAATAAGGCCACCCTGGCTGTAGTCCTCACCTGTTGATTTCTTCTCAGATATTAAAACTTAATTACTGTATCTTTATCTTCGGGTCTAAAATAGACCTCAGTAGAAAATACAGTTTTGACTAACAGTGCTGTCAGCCAAGTCAGGAAGGGAATAAATATGCCTGTAGTATGTTCTTTTTTGGGGGGGGGGGGATGAATTTTTTTTTAATCCTATGATGAAATAGAAAAACTTAACCTGTGTGCTGTCTTCTATAGTTGTTGCCCGAACTTTCAGTGGGGGTGGTCTGGCGAGTGTGGAAGTGTGGTGCTAGTGGTGCGGGAGGTGAGCACCGATAGCTCGTCTCTCTCTAGGATCAGACTGGTCCAACTCCCTGTTCTCTCATACCCTGGCCCATATCTGAGGTTTTTAAGAAATTTTACAAGAAGTTTTTATTATAATTGCTTCTAAAAACTAAGATCTGTGTTGAATTTCAGAAACTCCCATTTTAACCAGTTCCATTCGCCACCCTCCCAGACATGTATACTCAGTCACTCAGTCATGTCTGACTCTTTGTGACCCCCTGGACTGTAGCCCACCAGGCTCCTCTGTCCATGGGATTCTCCAGGCAAGAGTACTGGAGTGGGTTGCCATTTCCTCCTCCAGGGGATCTTCCCAACCCAGGGGTCGAAGCCACATCTCTTGCATTGGCAGGTGGATCTTTACCACTGAGCAACCTGGGAAGCCCATACTGTGGTACAGTGGGGTGCCCCTGTTATACCTTTTAGGTAGAAAACTCCAACTGGCTGTGTTTGGCATTACTTTATCCACCTCCTTTTGTTTGTTCTCCTAAGTTGTCTCGACATAAGCATCTAGCCAAGGATCATTCTCCTGATTTATACTCACTGGAGCTAGCAGGCCTGGATGAAATTGGGAAACATTATGGGGAAGACTCTGAACAATTTAGAGATGCCTCTAAGATCCTTATTGATGCTCTGCAAAAGGTAAATCATCAATGGGGTGTGAGCAGTTAAGAGTATGACCATTTGACTTTTCGCTTCCTAATGGGAAAATCTGCTTAGTGAAATCCTACTGATCGAAGTCTTTTACTCACCTTCTTTGAAGGCTGAGGATGGAGTGGGTAGGTCACAGGTATATAGTGGGATATCAATGTGTCTTTCCTTCTTTGAGCTGTGCAGCACAGCTTGCAGGATCTTAGTTCCCCCACCAGAGATTGAACCTGGGCTGGCAGTGAGCTGAATCTTAACCATGGACCACCAGAGAATTACCAGAGATCTCTCTCTTTCAAATGCTGGCAGAGGCAGCATAGGAAATGATTGATAACTCTAGTACAGTACTTTTCTCTTTTCATCATGGTAAAATATAGCTAACGTAAAATTTACCATTTACCTATTGTTGTGCAACTGTACCACCATCCATTGCCAGGACTTTCATCTTCCCTGAAACGCTGTCCCCATTAAACCCTATGAAATAATCAAGGAACAGCACTTGGCACAGCACCAGACATGTAGTAGATACTAGTAAATGCTACTTTTCCTCTGCCCGTGAAGTTATTCACCTGCAGCCCTTCAGTGAGGCTTCAGTTAAAACCTTTGTAGGTGTGATTAACCAGAGACCACTTAGGAAGATTTCCTTTTCCTTTTCTACTTCCCTGCTCCCAATTAATACACCAACAAATTCAGTGACTACTTTCTTATTCTGAGTATTTGAGCTGAATCGTAACACTTTTCTGAATATTTTAACATAATCAAAACCTTTAAGACTTGCCTATTTTAAGACTGCATTTCATGAGCCAATAGGTAATTGTGTCTGTTCTTGTAGGTGCACCGAAGCTTTACAAAAATTTTAATAAGTATGTGTTTTGAGATTCTTAATAATGCCGATAACGCTTCAGTTTGCAGATGACATGTACAATCTCTATGGTGGGAATGCAGTGGTAGAGTTAGTGACTGTCAGATCATTCGACACATCCCTTGTGAGGAAGACGAGGAATATCCTTGAGACAAAACAAGTGGTGAGTACATTTTTGGATCATGCTTTAAACTCGTAAAATGAACTCTTAAAAAAACCACCAAATCTTGTATTACCTGTGGGCAGTATGCATGAGCAGTCAGTAAATCTGAAAAATGATTAAAACATAGGTTTCTTATTCAAGGAGGTATTGTGTTTTTTAAGTGATGCTCAGTTCTTTGGGCTTGTAATCAGATAATGTACTTTGTTATGGATAAAAGCAAATCTCTTAGAGCTGGTGAGATAATTCAAATCCAGGTATTACAAGGAGATGTCAGACATTAATGTGCAGGAGGAGTGTGGTGCTCTCAACTTGTAGAATCCGCTTTTCTCAGAGGCACATTGTCTTTGTGGTACAGTCTCTCATTTTCCTGCTATGTACACTCTCTACAATTCTACAAATTTTTGGCCTGGATCTTACTTTGATTTTTAAGCATTTAGAGGATCATAGGCAAGGGTGCCAGCCCTAGTAAAACAAGTGTATATGCACACAGCCGAAGCATCGTGTGGCCAAGAACATTATTTACAGCTGGCTTTATCTCTCAAAGCAGTCAGATCCCCAGTCTTTTATGGACACTCTCCTTTGGGCCCCATGGGACTGAAGAGTGAGATGCTCAAAGGTAATGTGTGTTCAAGACAATCTGGACATGGCTGGTTTGAGAGTGTTTTATCCTAAATAGGAGTGGGAGAGCCTCTGTTTAAAACACACCAGGCTAGATAGACCGAAAAATTTTCCCACTATAGACCATCTAGAAATGGCCGATTAAAAAAAAAAATTACCCTTTTGAGTGCATAGTTTAACTCTCAAGAAAGTAAGGGGAAGTGGAGAACTGTGTAATAACCAGGGTATCCTGAGGACATTGCCAGTTGGGTTACCAAGGGACTGGCTCTCTAACTGTCGGGAGTTGGAACTGAGACTTCCTTGTGTAGCTGGGATGCTAAAAGGGCCATGCCCACAGTGAGAGGGTAGATTGGAAAATAGCCTACCTACCAGCAAAGGGGGCTTCCAGGTGGTGGTAGTGGTAAAGAACCTGCCTGCCAGTGCAGGAGACGTAAAAGACACTGGTTCAAACTGTGGGTCGGGAAGAGCCCCTGGAGGAGGGCATGGCAACCCACTCCTGTATTCTTACCTGGAGAATTCTATGGACAGAGGAGCCTGGCAGGCTGCAGTCCATAGGGTCGCAAAGACATTAGCACACACACACCAGCAAAGGGAGACAGAAAGGCCACTTGGGTGCTGTGCAGGCAGGTATGTGTTGGGGGTGGTGGAATGTCTCCTAGGGAAGCCTCGGGCCAAGAAATTAACACAAACCCTGGTCCTAAGCTGGTAAGAGGGGTGGGCCCCACCCAGCAGAAATGACTGTAAAACCTCCCTGGCAGGATACACCCTCCACACACAGAATACAAAAGTATGTAACATGTAATACTAGTTAAAGAACTTTTAACATGGAACACTCTCAAGCCGAAGGTAATACCTGTTCCTTTGAAGCTCCCTCTTGTCTTATTCCTCTACCTTCCCCACCTAGAGGAAATTGCTCTGTCGAATATTATGTTAACCATTCCTTGGCTTTTCTTTACAGTTTTAATACAGATGTATTTATCCTTAAGGGCTTCCCTGATAGCTCAGATGGTAAAGAATCTGCCTGAAATGAAGGAGACCTGGGTTAGGAAGATCCCCTGGAGAAGGAAATGGCAACCCACTCCAGTATTCTTGCCTGGGAAATCTCATGGACAGAGGAGCCTGGTGGGCTACAGTCCATGGGGTCGCAGAGTCGGATACGACTGAGTGACTAACACTTTCACTTCATTTAGGCTTAAACAATGTTGTTTGGAATCATACTGTGTTTTTTCTCTGAGCAAAGCCTCAGTATTTAAGAGTCACGCATGCTGATAGAGTAGTTGAGGTCATTTTACTGCTATATGTTCCACTAAACGGATGTGCTAGTTATCCACTCTGTTGATAGACATCCTTGTACATGTCTTGCTACACATATACAAGTGTTCCCTAGGGTATGAACTGGCTGGATCACCATATATGCACACCGTCAACTTTATTGGTATTGCCAAATTTTCTCAAGCAGTTGAGCCACTTTCTGCTTCTACCAACAGAGTGTTTACCTTCTCCATGAAGGCTCCTCCTTCTTAGTTCCTAATATATGTAGCTCTTATGCCACTTAGTATGTTTGTTAGATAAATGAATCACAGCTATCAAATTGTGATAATTTCCTAACTTAATATTCTTCCATCTTTTATTGTAGAAGGAGCCCTCAACTCCCTATAACCTTGCATATAAATATAATTTTGAATATTCAGTGGTTTTCAACCTGGTACTTTGGATAATGATCGGCTTGGCCTTGACTCTGATTGTCACCTGTTACAATATTTGGAACATGGATCCTGGATATGATAGCATCATCTATAGGATGACAAACCAGAAGATTCGAATGGATTGAACTTTTCTTATGCCAAACTTGGAAAGAAAGAGGGTTTGAAAATTGGCTGTTAAAATAAATCTTTTAGTGTAGTTTAAACTAGATAGTACACTTTAAATTTATAAAAAATCAAATTTTGTTCTCTTTTGTGTGTGCCTGTGATGTTCTTTTAGAGTGAATTATATAGTATTGATGTGAGTTGACTTGTGTGATATAGATTCCATAATATGCTTAAATACGATGATATAACCATTTAATATAATTTCATTCCATTTACTATTTGGAAATATGCACTGTAATAAATGTAAAACATTTAGAATAGTTTGTGTTATTTATGTTGGGAAAATGCACTGAATTTGAAATGTTTAACTTCCTTACACAGGACAGGTTAAAAGTGACATTTGGGCTGTTATATACTAGGAACCATTTGTAAATGTTTTAATGTAAATATCTCTGAAACAAGAAAAGGTTTTTAACTTCAAGCAGCTATTAACTATGAATGTGCTTACACAGTCACTCACATTTTCAATTGCATCTGATTGACAGATGGTAGCTGTTTTTTTTTTAATCTCTTCTGAAAGTTTGGTGATCTGAATGGTCAAGTGTGGATATTAAACATACTACATTAATCTAAGAATGAACTACTTTAATGAACTAGCTTTGTGGAGTTAAGACACTTGTAATCATATACACAAAAACATTTGGGGGACATCTTGGGGCATGATTTCAGTCATTTTTTCCCCTTGTGTAAGTTACTCTGGTTTACGGTACAAAATTGTTCTACATAGAATGTTAAGTGGAAGTAGATACTCCCTACTTTTTATGTGAAAGTGGACCAATGTCTATAAAGAGTGACAAATAAAGATAATAATGATTCAAAATTTGTGTCATTTCAATACTACATCTATTTTATATTATAAAAACCTAAACAGGGTTTTGATCATAATTGGCTGTTTTGTTATACAAACTTTTTTTTTACATTTGTTTATTCCCGCTGCACCTCCTGAGATTGATTCATTACCAATATGAGGAAGACACTTTACTTTCTACGCTTATTATTGAATTTATACAGAATATGATAAATTCACACTAGACTTGAGGTGGGGAAGGCTTAAATTTCCCTATAGTGTTTAAAAAAGTGACTCTGCAGATATTAAATACTGATTAGAATATGAAGGACCATCTAATAAGATAAAAGGCTTAAGGGTTAGTTTTAAAGTCTTATAGCTTATGACTTACCCAATTAAAATTTTAAGCTTCATGCTTATGTAGTTATTTTAGAGTTACGCTGCCTTGCCCCTGGGAACCCTACTGGGGTTTAGAATTAGCTGTGTCTCTCTTCTTCGCAAAGATCATCATATCATTTCTAATCCACATGTTTGAAAAGATGGAGTCTATTTAGCTGTGTTTTCTACCACCACTGCAAGATACCTTTGACAGTTACAGTGGTAAACTTCCATAGAGTGTTTCTTTTCACCTCTCATTGAACTATAAATAGTGAAGCTGATAACTGCACAGGAAAGAAAAACTAGTTGTCCTAAAATCACTCAAGTATTCACCACCACAGCCCCCTGCCAAGCTCATGAGGGTGAGGGTGTTTCCAGCCATCTAACCTGGAACACTGACCCCCATGGAACCCAACAGGGCCTATGTCTAGGGGACAGGGATCTATAATGCTGCAGAGTGGTTAAAATCCACTTTTCTTCCACAAGTTTCTTATATAAATATTGCCATAGAAGTTAGATTGTTATGATTAAATATGAAGTAAACCAATGCCTTTGTAATTTAAAACTGATGAGACTAAGTTCTAGAAGAAGAAAAAAAATTACCTACATGACAGCACAAATCCGTACAGGGTAAATGGCACTAGCACCGTCTATGTTAGGCAGAAAGCAATTAATTAAAATAAATGTTCTGCCAAGATTATTATACCTGTTGCTGATGATTTGCTCTTAAATTAAGTCTAATTTGTTCAGGAACATAAATCACGATGTGGAGATTTGTGTGAGAGGCAGGAGAGTCATGCTTGTGGCAGACTATTCCACTGACAGTGAAAGAGAAAACCCAATCACTTCATATCTAATTGGTGGAATATTTTAAGTGTATAAAACATCTGAGATTCTACATGTGGCAGATACTGCTTATGGTCCAATTCTATCAGGAATAATAGAGAATTGATTTTCTTTGGCTATGTCTCTTTTGAAGGAATTACATACTGAATATCCATTTTCGCTGGTACCAAATAATACGGAACATCATAAACTTACTTTTCAACAGATGATCGAACCAACAATTTCTGAAACATGCAGTGGCATCAGGCTTCAGGTAGGTTTCTTTCTGGCCTTTCGTGACCAAGTAACTATGCAGTAGTTTCCTGGAAAAGTAAGAGTTGTCAGAAAAAGGCATTAGTTAAGAAGCACTGAGACTGAAATACAGATGAATTCAGTTAACTGATTCACCACTTACTAGCTGAACAATCTTGGGCAAATCCCTTAATCCTCTGTGAATCAAGAGTTTTTAATCTATGTATTGGGCATGGTAATACTTCAGGTCTTTGAAAATCAACATTCACTGGGATAACATGCTCTAATGTTTGTGCATGTTTAATATAAACTATAATAATAGTACTAAATTCAAGGAACTCTGCTTGGAGTACCACTTGTACCACTGATAGGTATTGGCTAGTTTCTTGGTTGCAAATAATAGGAACAAACTTTGGTTACTAAGTTATGTCACTTGTCCTACTAGTGACCTTTTACTGGACACAGATCCAGTTCAGGAGCGCAGTTCCTATTTGGTTGTCCTTGCTCCTTCAGTCTGGGATGGTTCATTGCCGTGCCTCACGGCTTACAGGATCTTAGTTCCCTGACCAGGGATTGAACCTGGGGCCCTGCTGTAAACGCACTGAGTCCTAACCACTGGACCACCAGTTCACTTTTGAAAGAGTAATAGTGATTTTATAGAATGTCCCTCAGTTGGGGTTGGTTTGATATTTGCTCATGATATCAGGAGGCACATGATCTCAATATGTCTAATCTTTGGTGACATTAACTTCTTTAAAATAATCCAAGAAAAATTTCCATGAATAAGAGAAAACTCAACATATTGAAATGGTCTCTATCATTGAAATGGTGCCTCAGAAAACTGACACTAATCTACCAATTCTGAGACATATCTTAGTAACATTTTAGACTTTTAAGACAAAAGATCTTTAGGGCTTCCAGACAAAAGGTCAAATTACTTATATGAATAAGAAAATCTGCCTGGTATCAGACCTCTCATGTGTAGTATACAAAGTATTGCAAGGATGGAACAGCATTTTCAAGAAACCCAAGGAAAGACCATGCAAGCCCAGAATGTTATATCTAGAATCATGGATAGAGAGAACAAGTTTCAATTTTAAACTATTAAAAGACACAAAAATAGACTTGACAAATGAAGACATCTTCTTGAATAGAAAAACAACATGTATATCAGTCAGTGTGCTCCTGATAATATGTGGGAAAAAATACACACACATATATATATACACAGATCCCTATTTGAAGGAATTGGTTCATGTGACAGTATGGACCTACCAGAAGCAGAAGATACTAAGAAGAGGTGGCAAGAACACAAACAGGAACAGTACAAAAAAGGTCTTAATGACCCAGATAACCACGATGGTGTAATCACTCACCTAGAGTCAGACATCTTGGAATGTGAAGTCAAGTGGGCCTTACAAAGCATTACTATGAACAAAGCTAGTGGAGGTGATCGAATTCCAGCTGAGCTATTTCAATTCTAAAAGATGATGCTGTGTAAGTGCTGCACTTAATATGCCAGCAAATTTGCAAAACTCAGCAGTGGGCACAGGACTGGAAAAGTTCAGTTTTCATTCCAATCTCAAAGAAAGGCAATGCCAAAGAATGTTCAAACTACCGCACGGTTGCATTCATTTCACATGCTAGCAGGTAATGCTCAAAACCCTCCAAGCTAGGCTTCAATAGTATGTGAACCGAGAACATCCAGATGTACAAGCTGCATTCAGAAAAGGCAGAGGAACCAGAGATCAAATTGTCAGCATCCATTGGATCATAGAAAAAATCAAGGGAATTTCAGAAAAACATCTATTTCTGCTTCATTGACTATGCTAAAGCCTTTGACTGGATCACAACAAACAGAGGAAAATTCTTAAGAGATAGGAATACCAGACCACCTTACCTGCCTCCTAAGAAACGTGTATGCAGGACAAGAAGCAACAGTTGAACTGGACATGGAACAACTGACTGGCTCAAAATTGGAGTACAAGGCTATATATTGTCACCCTGCTTATTAAACTTATATGCAGAGCACATCATGCAAAATGCTGGACTGGATGAAGCACAAACTGGAATCAAGATTGGTGGGAGAAGTATCAATAATCTCAGATATGCAGATGACACTACCCCAATGGCAGAAAGTGAAGGGAACTAAAGAGCCTCTTTATGAAGGTGAAAGAGGAGAGTAAAAAAGCTGGCTTAAAACTCAACATTCAAAAAACTATGATCATGGCATCCAGTGCCATCACTTCATGGCAAATAGATGGGGAAACAATGTGGCAGACTTTATTTTCTTGGGCTCCAACATCATGCGGACAGTGAGTGCAGCCATGAAACTAAAAGACGCTTGCTCCTTGGAAGAAAAACTATGATAAACCTAGACAGCATATTGCAAAGCAGAGACACCACTTTGCCAACAAAGGCCAGTATACTCAAAGCTATGGTTTTTCCAGTAGTCATGTACGGATATGAGAGTTGGCTGAGTGAAAAAGAATTTATGTTTTTGAGCTGTGGTGATGGAGAAGACTCTTGAGAGTCCCTTGGTCAGCAAGGAGATCAAACTGGTCAATCCTAAAGGAAATCAACCCTGAATGTTCATTGGAAGGACTGATGTGAAGCTCCAATACTTTGGTCACCTAATGTGAAAAGTCAACTTACTGGAAAATCGGCTGCTGTTGGGAAAGATTGAGGGCAGGTGAAGGGGGTGACAGAGGATGAGATGGTTGGATGGCATCATCGACTTAATGGACATGAGTTTCAGCAAACTCCAGGAGGTGGTGAAGGGCAGGGAGGCCCGGCCTGCTGCAGTCCATGGGGTCGCAAAGAGTTGAACATGACTGAGCTACTGAACAACAACAAATAATCATGTGACTGGGCACAGGCCAGCAGGCTGGAATCTCAAGCCTGTACTGTGAAAACCTGAGGCAGAATTCCTTCTTACAAGAACACTCTTACTGGACTGAGGGCCCACCCTACTCCAGTAATGACCTAACTAATTACATCTTCAATGACCCTATTTCCAAACAAGGTCACATTGCATGGTACCAGGGGTTAGAACTTCAACATATCTTTTTGGTGGACCAATATCAACCCACAGCATCATAGAAATGTCAGTTCTTCCTAAATTAATTAACAAATTTCATCAATCCTAGTGAAAATAAAAATGTTTTAATGGAGCTAGGCAGGTTGATCCTGAAGTTTACATGAAAAACAAAGAACAGTGAAAAGGAAAAGTTACAAGGGTGAATTAGCCCTATCAGATATTAAAACACAAAGCCTCCATGATTAAAACAGTATAGTACTGATGCATTATAAGACAAATCAATGGAATAGAATAGAAAGTCTACAAAGAGACGAAGTACATAAAGAAATTTAGTATATGGTAGAAATGGCATTTCGAATCACTGGGCAAAGGTGAACTTTTGAATATATTGAGGCAACAGGATACCCATTTGGTAGATCCCTAATCGCCTAGCATATGCAAGAACAAATGCCAAATGGATGTGAGATCTGGATTTTAAAAAGAAATAAACCATACAAGTGCTGGAAGAAAACAGGGTGAGTTATTTCACAGTCCGAGTGTAGGGAACAGCTTTCCCAACTTGACTCTAAATGCAGATGTAATAAAAGGTTGATAAATCTAAAAATATAATTTTTTTCTAATTTTATGAGGTATATTTTAGATACAATATATCTATTTCAAGTGTACAATTCAGTGATGTTTTAGCAAATTTACCAAGCTGTGTGACATGGCCATAAATCAGTTTAGAACATTGTTATCACCCCACTAAGATCCCTCATGCACATTTACTGTTGATCCCATTTCATACTCTAATCCCCTGACCCAGGCAAGCACTAACCTACTTTCTGTCTCTATATATCTGCCTTTTCTAGATGTTTTATATAAATGACATCATATAGTATGCAGTCTCCCCTGTCTGGTTTCTTTCACTGGGCATCAGGTTTTTGAAGTTCATTTATGTTACAGCATATATACACAGTTATTTTCTGTTGTTGAGCAGTATCTCTATATGGATAGATCACATTTTATTTGTCCACTCACAGTGTGGGGCTATGATGAGTAATACTGCTAAAAATACCACAAATGAAGAAAATATTTGCAACATACCTCACAGATAAAAGTACTAATATTTCTAATATATAAACTCGAGATGTGGGGTGGGGGGGGAATCCAAAATTCCCATTTATAAATAAGGCAAAGACATGAATTGACAATACACCAGAAAAGATCTTAAAATGGCCTTATGTGAAAAGACAATCAAATTTACTTGTAATAAGAGTACAAATTAAAACTACACTGAGAGCCAAATCAATCTTAAGAAAAATCAGGCTCCCTGACTCCAGATTATACTACAGACCTATAGTCATCAAAACAGTATGATGGTACTGGCATAGAAATATAGATCAATGAAACATGATACAAAGTCCAAAAATAAACCCATGCACCTATGGTCAATTAATCTATGACAAAGGAAGCCAGACCACACAATGGTGGAAAGACAGTCTCTTCAACAAGTGGCACTGGGAAAATTTAACAGCTACATGTTAAAAAATGAAATCAGACCATTCTTTAACACCATACACAAAAATGAGCTCAAAATGGATTAAAGACCTAAATGTGAAACTAGAGACTATAAAACTCCTAGAGGATATACATAGTCAGAACACTCTGACATAAAGTGCAGCAGTATCCTCTTTGATTCATTTCCCAGGATAATGGAAACAAAAACAAAAGTAAACAAAAAGGGACCTAATTAAACTGAAAAGCTTTTGCACAACAAAGGAAACCATAAATGAAACCAAAAAACAACTCACAGATTGGGAGAAAATATTTGGAAATTACATGACCAACAAGGGGTTATTAGTCTCCAAAATTTACAAACAGCTCATGAGACTTAATATAATCAAAACAACCTAATCAAAAAATGGGCGGAAGATCTAAGTAGACATTTCTTCAAACAAGGCATACACATGGCCAAGAGGTACATGAAAAGATGTTTAATATTGCTAATTATTAGAGAAACACAAGTCAAAATGAGGTATCACCCCACAGCATTCAGAGTGGCTATTATCAAAAACCACAGATAATAAATGCTGAAAGAGGTTCTGGAGAGAAGGGAACCTTCCTACACTGTTGGTGGGAATGTAAACTGGTACAGCCACTATGGAGAATAGTATGGGGGTTCCTATAAAAACTAAAAACAGAGCTACCAATGACTTTGCAATCCCTCTCCTGGGTATGTATCTGGAGAAAAACAGGTCCAAAAGGATACAATGCCCCTCAGTGTTCACTGAAGAACCATTTACGATAGCCAAGACATAAAAGCAACCTAAATGTCAATCCACAAAGGAATGGATAAAGAAGATGTGGTATATATATACGATGGAATATTACTCAACTATTAAAAAGAATGAAATAATGCCATTTGCAGCAACATGGATGGACCTAGAGAGTGTCATACTGAGTGAAGTAAGTCAGAGAAGGAGAAATGTCATATGACATCTCTAGAATCTAAAAAGAAATGATACAAATGAACTTATTTAAAAAACAGAAAAACTCAACACTTATAAAACGAAATTATAGTTATCAGGGGGAGAGAGACAGTTATGGAGTTTGGGATCGACAGGTACACACACTGCTATATTTAAAACGGATAACCAATAAGGACCTACTATATATAACACAAGAGACTGCTCAATGGCATGTGGCAGCCTGGATGGGAGGAGAGTTTGGGGGAGAATGGATACCTGTGTACATATATGGGTGGGTAAATTTGCTGTGCACCTCATAACTTAGGTGACATTCAGTTCAGCTCAGTTGCTCAGTCGTGTCCAACTCTTTGCGACCCCATGAACCACAGTACGCCAGGCCTCCCTGTCCATCACCAACTCCCGGAGTCTACCCAAACCCATGTCCATTGAGTCAGTGATGCCATCCAACCATCTTATCCTGCATTGTCCACTTTTCCTCCTGCCCTCAATCTTTCCCAGCATCAGGGTCTTTTCAAATAAGTCAGCTCTTCACGTCAGGTGGCCAAAGTATTGGAGTTTCAGCTTCAACATCAGTCCCTCCAATGAACACCCAGGACTGATCTCCTTTAGGATGGACTGGTTGGATCTCCTTGCAGTCCAAGGCACTCTCAAGAGCCTTCTCCAACACCACAGTTCAAAAGCATCAATTCTTCGATGCTCAGCTTTCTTTATAGTACAACTCTCACATCCACACATGACCACTGGAAAAATCATAGCCTTGACTAGACAGACCTTTGTTGGCAAAGTAATGTCTCTACTTTTTAATATGCTGTCTCGGTTGGTCATAACTTTCCTTCCAAGGAGTAAGCGTCTTTTAATTTCATGGCTGCAATCACCATCTGCAGTGATTCTGGAGCCCCCAAAAATAAAGTCAGCCACTGTTTCCACTGTCTCCCCATCTATTTGCCATGAAGTGATGGGACCAGATGCCATGATCTTAGTTTCCTGAACGTTGAGCTTTAAGCCAGCTTTTTCACTCTCCTCTTTCACTTTCATCAAGAGGCTTTTTAGTTCTTCTTCATTTTCTGCCATAAGGGTGGTGTCATCTGTATATCTGAGGTTATTGATATTTCTCCCGGCAATCTTGATTCCAGCTTGTGCTTCATCCAGCCCAGCGTTTCTCATGATGTACTCTGCATATAAGTTAAATAAGCAGGGTGACAATATACAGCCTTGATGTACTCCTTTTCCTATTTGGAACCAGTCTGTTGTTCCATGTCCAGTTCTAACTGTTGCTTCCTGACCTGTATACAGGTTTCTCAAGAGGCAGGTCAGGTGGTCTGGTATTCCCATCTCCTTCAGAATTTTCCACAGTTTATTGTGATCCACACAGTCAAAGGCTTTGGCATAGTCAATAGAGCAGAAATAGATGTTTTTCTGGAACTCTCTTTCTTTTTCTATGATCCAGCAGATGTTGGCAATTTGATCTCTGGTTCCTCTGCCTTTTCTAAAACCAGCTTGAACATCTGAGAGTTCACGGTTCATGTATTGCTGAAGCCTGGATTGGAGAATTTTGAGCATTACTTTACTAGCGTGTGAGATGAGTGCAATAGGTGACATAGTCGTAAAGAATCCAATTACCAATGCAGGAGACAAAAGAGGTGTGGGTTCAATCCATGGGTCAGGAAGATCCCCTGGAGTGGTAAATGGCAATCCACTCCAGTATTCTTGCCTGGAGAATTCCATGGACAGAGGAGCCTGGTGGGCTACAGTCCATGGGGTCGCAAAGAGTCAGACATGACTGAACATGCACACACACACTTGCCTGGAATGCTCTTTGCCACTCCCAATGAAACTACACAACACTGTTAAGCTAAACTACAATGCAAAATTGAAAGTTTAAATTGAAAAGAAACTACACTGAGCACATCAACTAGGATGGTTGCAACAAAAATGACAGAGAATAACAAGGGTCAGTGAGGTTGTGGAGACATTGGAACCCTTGTATCCTGCTGGTAGGAATGTAAGACATTTAAGCCCGCTTTGGAAAAATAGCCTGTCAGTTTTTCAAAAGACTAGAGTTACATATGACCCAGTCATTCTACTCTTAGGGATCTACCCAAGAGAAATGAAAACACAAACACATAAAACAACCCAATCGAAAAATGGACAGAAAACCTTAACAGACGTTTCTCCAAAGAAGATACACAAATGGCCAGCAGGCACATGAAAAGATGTTCAACATCACTAATTATTAGAGAAATGTAAATCAAAGCTACTGTGAAGGACTACCTCACACCTGTCAGTATGGCCATCATTTAAAAGCCTACGAATAACAAATGCTGGAGAGGGTGTGGAGAAAAGGGAATCTTCCCACATTGCTGGTGGGAATGCAAACTGGTACAACCATTATGGAAAACAGTGTCGAGGTTCCTCAGAAAACTAAAAACAGAATTATCATATGACCCAGCAATCTCACTTCTGGGCATATACCCAGACAAAACTATAATTCAAAAAGATACATGTGAGAAAATATTTGAACAGATTATAATTGAAAACTTCCCTAACATGGGAAAGGAACTAGCCAGCCAAGTCCAGGAAGCACAAAGAGTCCCATACAGGATAAACCCAACAAGAAACACAACACACATGTTAAACTAACAAAAATTAAATTCAAAGGGAAAATATTAAAAGTGGTAAGTGAAAAGCAACAAATAACATACAAGGGAAACCCCATTAACTTATCAGCTGATTTTTCAGCAGAAACTCTGCAGTCCAGAAGAGAGTAGCAGCATACATTTAAAGTGATGAAAGGGAAAAAACCACAACCAAGATTAGTCTAACCATCAAGGATATCATTCAGATTCAACAGAGAAATCAAAAGTTTTACAGACAAGCCAGAACTAAGAGAATTCTGTACCACAAAATCAGCTTTACAACAAATGCTAAAGGAACTTCTCTAGGCAGGAAATATAAGAAAAAGACTTACAAAAACAAACCCAAAAATAATTAAGAAAATGGTAACAGGAACATACATATGCTCCAACCAAATGACACAGCCTGGATGAATGGATACAAAAATAAGACCCCTATATATGCTGTCGACGAGGGACCCACTTCAGACCTAGGAACATATACAGACTGAAAGTGAGGGCATGGAGAAAGATATTCAATGAAAATGGAAATCAAAAGAAAACTGGAGTAGCAATACTTATATGAGGCAAAACAGACCTCAAAATAAAGACTGTTAGAAGAGACAAGGAACGACACCACATAAGGATCAAGGGATCAATCTAAGAAGAAGATATAACAATTGTAAATATGCACCCAACATAAGGCAAATGCTAACAGCCATAAAGGGGAATCGACAGTAACACAAAAATAGCGCAGGACTTTAGCATTCCACTTACACCAATGGACAGATCATCAAGAAAGAAAATTAATAAGGAAACACAAGTCTTTATTTTTTTTTAAACACAAGTCTTAAATGACACACTACACCAGATAGACTTAATTGACACATACAAGAGATTCCATCCGAAATCATCAGAATACACTTTCTTCTCAAGTGCACATGGAACATTCTCCAGGATAGATCACGTCTTGGGTCACAAATCAAGACATGGTAAATTTAAGAAAATTGAAATCATATCAAGTATGTTTTCAGACCACACCACCATGAGATTAGAAATCAATTACAGGGAAAAAAAACTGTAAAAAACACAAATGCAATAGGTGAGGCTAAGTAATGGAGGCTAAGTAATATGCCACTAAATAACCAAGAGGTCACTGAAGAAATCAAAGAGGAAATAAAAAATACATAGAAACAAATGACAGTGAAAACACACAAAATCTATGGGATGTAGTAAAAGCAAATCTAAGAGGGAAGTTTATAGCAATAAAATTCTAAATAACAAAAATCTCAAATTAACAACCTAAATATACACTTCAGACAACTAGAGAAAGAAGTACAAACAAAACCCAAAGTTAGTAGAAGGAAAGAATTCATTAAAATCAAAGTAGAAATAAATGAAATTGAAACATAATATTGGCAAAGATCAACGAAACTAAAAGCTAGTTCTTTGAGAAGACAAAACTGATGAACATTTAGCCAGACACATTAAGAAAAAACAGGAGAGACCTCAAATCACTAAAATTAGAAAGGCTGAAGGAGAAATTACAAGTGATACTGCAGAAATAGAAAGAATCGCTAAGAGTCTGAGTGAGTGAAAGTTGCTCAGTCTTGCCCAACTCTTTGCAACCCCATGTACTATACAGTCCATGGAATTCTCCAGGCCAGAATACTGGAGTGGGTAGCCTTTCCCTTCTCCAGGGAATCTTCCCAACCCAGGGATCAAACCCAGGTCTCCCACATTACAGGTGGATTCACTTACAAGCAACTATGAGACTTCCCAGATGGCTCAGCAGGTAAAGGATCCGCCTGCCAATACAGGAGACGTAGGTTCGATCTCTAGGTTGGGAGGATCCCCTGGAGAAGTGAATGGCAACCCACTCCAGTATTCTGGAGTGAGCCTGGCAGACTACAGTCTAGATCACAGAGTCAGACATGACTGAGTGACTGAGCAGGCATGCACAAGCAATTATATGTCACTAAAATGAATTAACTAGAAACAAGAGAAGGATGTCTAATTATTCAACATAGTTTTGGAAGTCTTAATCACGTCAACAGAGAAGAAAAATAAATACAAGGAATCCAAAACTGTTACTGTTTGCAGATGACATACTACGCAGAAAATCCTGAAGATGCCACCAGAAAACTGCTGCTGCTGATCAACGAATTTAGAAAAGTTTCAGGATACAAAATTAATGCACAGTAATTTCTTGCATTCCTATACACTAGCAATAAATGATCAGAAAGAGAAATTAAGGAAACAATCTCATTTATCACTGCAACAAAAAGAATAAAATACCTAGGAATAAACCTACCTAAGGAAGCAAAAAACGTGCGCTGTGAAGACTATAAGATACCGATGAAAGAAATTAAAGATGACACAAACAGATGGAGGGAGATACAGTGTTCTTGGATTGGAAGAATCAATATTGTGAAAATGACAATAGTTACTCAAAGCAAGCTACAGATTCAATGTAATCCCTATCTAATTACCAATGGCATTTTTCACAGAATTAGAACAAAAAACTCTACAATTTCTATGGAAACACAAAAGACCTAAAATAGCCAAAGCAGTCTTGAGAAAGGAAAATGGATCTGGGAGAATCAGCTTCCTAACTTCAGATTATACTATAAATTTACAGTCATCAAGACAATAGGGTGAAAAGTAAAAGTCGCTCAGTCGTGTCAGACTCTTTGTGACCCCATGGACTATAGAGTCCATGGAATTCTCCAGGCCAGAATACTAGAGTGGGTAGCCTTTCCCTTATCCAGGGGATCTTCCCAACCCAGGGATCGAACCCAGGTCTCCTGCATTGCAGGTGGATTCTTTACCAGCTAAGCCACAAGGGAAGCCCAGAGACAATAGGGTACTGGCACAAAAACAGAAATATACATCAATAGGACAGGACAGAAAGCCCAGCGAATAAACCCACGCACCTATGGTCACCTCATCTTTGACAAAGGATGCAAGAATATACAATGGAGAAAAGACAGCCTCTTCAATAAGTGGTGCCGGGAAAACTGGGCAGCTACATGTAAAAGAATGAAATTAGAACACTTCCTAAAACCATACACCAAAATAAACTCAAAATGGATTAAAGACCTAAATATAAAGCCAGACAGCATAAGACTTTTAAAGGAAAAACAAAGGCAGAACACTTTGGCATAAATTGCAGCAAGATCTTTTTTGACTCATCCCATAAAATCTTGAAAATAAAACCAAAATAAACAAATGGGACCGAATTAAACTTAAAAGCTTTTGCACAGCAAAGGAAACCATCAACAAGACAAAAAGAAGACCCTCAGAATGGGACAAAATATTTGCAAATGAAGCAGCTGACAAGGGAGTAATCTCTAAAATATACAAACAACTCATGCAGCTCAATCAAAAAAACATCCGAATCAAAAGATGGGTGGTAGCCCTAAATCAGGGCTTCCCAGGTGGTGCTAGTGGTAAAGAACCCACCTGCCAATGCAAGAGATAAGAGATGCAGGTTCAACTCCCTGAGTCAGGAGGATCCCCTGAAGGAGGGCATGGCAACCCACTCCAGTGTTCTTGCCTGGCCGACAAACATATGAAAGTTGCTTATCAATACTAATAATCAGAGAAATGAAAATTACAGTAAGTGGAGAAGGAAATGGTAACCCTCTCTGGTAATTTGCCTGGAAAATTCCATGGACAGAGGAGCCCAGCAGGCTACAGTCCATGGGGTCACAAGAATCAGACATGACTAAAACACCACGACCACAGATGAAACCATGAAAAGCAAAAACCTTGGATAAGAAGGTTTATTATCCAGTACTATTTACAATAGCTAGGACATGGAAGCAACCTAAATGTCCATGAACAGATGAATAGATAAAGAAGATGTGGTACACACACACACACACACACACACACACACACACACACACAGACACACACACAGACACGGGAATATTACACAGGCATGAAAAGGAACAAAACTGTGCCATTTGTAGAGACTGTATTGCCTTTTAACTATAAAATGACTCTCCAAGAGAATAAATGAAGAAATAATTTTTCCCCAGAATTTGTCAGCATAAACTTCAAGTCTTAAAAATCTCAGGAATGAAAAAAAAAAGTTAACACTAAATCCAAGTTTTCAGTTAAGAAACAAAAGGTGATTTTACAGTCTCCTATGTTTTGTACTCCAATGGACTTACTCAAATGTTCTGGTTATCCTTCAACATTTCCTCTCAAAATTTTCTTCCAAAAATCTAATTGAAACCTTATCCAACCAAGTACAGTATACATCTGCTTCCAGGTCACAAGACACTGAGAATAGGTAAGAGTTAGGTCATAGTGGAGCATCTCCAACCACAGATGATGGGAAATGAAGGTGAATTTAGGGGTGTTCTATTTTACCTTCTTTCCCACAGGGGCAGAGATAACCACAGCACCCACAGATGACCTTCAGGACTGATTGGTTGACCAAGTGATTTTGATACATACTGATTTAGCTTAAATGGCAAATGTCTTCACAACTATTTGTAAAGAAACATTTTTCATTCAGTACTTTTTAAAATGTAACATGCACACATACACACAAAACCAATACCATCTATACCCCATAAAAGAAGTACAAATCCCAAATATTTCTTTAGAAGCGGAGCTACCCATTGCAGGCCTTCTTCTGTCTAAGGATTGTAGAAGTTTGCCACCTACTGATCTTTCACTGAAGCACCTTGTCCTCCTTGAAATGGAGATTGCTAATAGTGATGCCAGTGACATATACTGAGGCTGTTAACATTCTGCAAGTATTTCCCAATAAAATGTAAAGTTCTTTAAAAAATAAAAATAAAATTACAGTGACCTACTACCTCACACCAGCAGAATGGCCATCATCAAAAAGTGTACAAACAATAAATGCTTCAGAGAATGTGGAAAAAGAGAACCCTCCTGCACTGTTGGTGAGACTGTAAATCTGTTCAATCACTAAAGAGAATAGTAGAGAGGTTCCTCAAAAAACTAAAACTATAACTACCATGTGACCCAACCATCCCACTCTTGGGCATTTGTCCAGAAAAAAACCCATAATTTCAAAAGATACATTAACCCCAACATTCACTGCAGCACTATTTCCAATAGCTATGACATGGAAGCAACCTAAATGTCCATGAACAGATGAACAGATAAAGATGTGGTCAGTTCAGTTCAGTTCAGTTGTTCAGTCGTGTCCGACTCTGCAACCCCATGAACCGCAGTATACCAGGCCTCCCTGTCCATCACCAACTCCCAGAGTCTACCCAAACCCACATCCATCGAGTCGGCGATGCCATCCAGCCATCTCATCCTCTGTCATCCCCTTCTCCTGCCCCCCAATCCTTCCCAGCATCAGGGTCTTTTCCAGCGAGTCAACTCTTCTCATGAGGTGACCAAAGTATTGGAGTTTCAGCTTCAACATCAGTCCCTCCAGTGAACACCCAGGACTGATCTCCTTTAGGATGGACTGGTTGGATCTCCTTGTAGTCCAAGGGAGTCTCAAGAGTCTTCTCCAACACCACAGTTCAAAAGCATCAGTTCTTCGGTGCTCAGCTTTCTTCACCGTTCAACTCTCACATCTATACATGACCACTGGAAAAACCATAGCCTTGACTAGACAGACCTTTGTTGGCAAAGTAAAGATGTAGTGTACACACACACACACACACACACACACACACTGGAATATTACTCACCCATAAAAAGGAACAAAATTGTGCCATTTGTAGAGACTGTGGAAGGACCTTAAGTCTGTCACACAGAGTGAAGTAAGGCAAAAAGAGAAAAACAATTCTTGTGTATTAATGCATATATGTGGAATCTGTGTACATGGTACAAATGAACCTATTTGCAAAGCAAAAATAGAGTCACAGGCAAAGAGAACAAATGTATGGACACTAAGGGGGAAGGGATAAATTGGGAGACTGGGGTTGACATATATATGCTATTATGTATAAAATAAATAACTAATGAGAACTTACTATACAGTGCAGGGGGGGAAAGGAAGATACAATCTATTTGTAGGACATACATAGTTGCTTAGTTGCTAAGTCACAGCCAACTCTTTTGCCACCCCATGGACTGCAGCCTACCAGGATCCTCTGTTCATGGGATTTCCCACACAAGAATGCTGGAGTGGGTTTGCATTTCCTTCTCCAGGAGATCTTCCTGATCCAGGGATCAAACCCACATCTCCTGCATTGACAGTCAGGTTCTTTACCACTGAGCCACCTGGGAAGCCCAAGACATATTAGGTTTAAAAATGTAGCATTTATAAGGTGCAGACAAATACTGTATGATTCCACTTAAAAGACGTACTTAGAAGAGTCAAATTGGTAAAAGTCAGAAAGTACATTGGTAGTTATCAGGGGCCTGGGGGTGGGGAGTTAGTTTCATGAGGACAGACTTTCAGTCTAGTAATGTGAAAAATTTTGGAGATGGTTGATGCTGAGAGTTGCACAATGTGAATGTATTTATTGCCACTGAACTGTACAGTTAAATGTGGTTAAAATAGTATGTTTTATATTATGTGATGACTTTTACCACAACAAAAAACATTAAAAAAGATACATGGACCTCTGTGTTCATAGAAGCACTAAGTGTGGAAACAAACTGAATGTCCATTGACAGATGAATGGATAAAGATGTGGTACATATATACAATGGAATATTACTCAGCCATAAAAAAGAATGAAATAATGCCATTTGCAGCAACATGAACTGACGTAGAGATTGTCATACTGAGTGAAGTGAGAAAAATATACCATATTATGTCACCTATATGTGGACTCTAAAATGTGGCACAAAAAAAAATAAAATAAAATGTGGCACAAATAAACTTATCTACAAACGGAAACAGACTCACATAGACTTGTGGTTGCCAAAGGGCAGGGGAGTGACACAGGGAAAGACTGGGAGTTTGGGACTACAGATGTAAACTATTACATATAGGATGAATAAGGAACAAGCTCCTTTGTATAGCACAAGGAACTGATTCAATATTCTGTGATAAACCATAATGGAAAAGAGTTTTTAAAAACAATGTCTATATGTGTATAACTGAGTCACTCTGCTATATAGTGGAGATTAGCACAACATTGTAAATAAAGTATACATACTAAAATTAAAAATTTTTCAAAAACAAAAAAATGAAAAATTTTAAAAACCTTGTACACAAATGTTCACAGCAGCACTACTCATGATAACCAAAATCTGGAAACAACCCAAATGTCCATCAAGTGATGACCAGATGAACAGATTGTGGTCTATCCATCCCCAGAGTAGATGAGTGTTCCACCATAAAAAGGAATGATGTACTGACACACACCACACAGACAAACCTTGAAAACATAATGGTAAGTGAAAGAAGCCAGACCAAAATGTTACATATATAAGATGTCCAGAATAGGCAACTCCTTAGTCAGGAAGGCATTGAGAGGTTGCCAGGGGCTCGGGGGAGGGGACACAGGAGGAACTATTAATGGGTATGGAGTTTCTTTTTGGTGTAATGAAAATGTTCTAGGATTGATTACTGTGATGCTGGCACAATCTGTGCATATACTAAAAACCACTGTACATTTTAAATGGGTACACTGTATTATATGTGAATTATACCACAATACAGCTGTTATTACTCTGTTGACAAGGCTGTGGGGTAACACACACTCTTGAACATTGTGAGAACGCACAATGGAAGGTGAATTGTCAGGATCTAACAAAACTAGATTTGTATTAACATTTAGCCTTTGACCCAGAAATACCATTTCTAGTGCCTTCCTCTTAAAACACACCAGTAACAACAAGAAAATACACAGACATAAGGATACTCAGCATTACTCATACTTACAAAATAGTAGAAACTACTCAAGTGTGCAAATCAAGGCTATTGGCTAAATAAATGATGATACACCCACAATATGGAGTACTACGTAGCTGTAGGAAAAGAATGTGGACGATCTCTATGAGGTGGTGTGGGGTAGATTCCAGAGTATACTTATTTATATACACAAGAAATATGTAAATCATCCATTCCCATTTGTTTAACAAAGGGGAAAGGAGCAAATATGCATATATCTCCATACTTTTGCAAAAGGAAACAGGAAGGATGAACCAGAACAATGAAGTTATTCACCTATAAGCTTAGGGGTGGATGTGAACAATATGGAATAAATCAAAAGGAAGATGGCCCTTGCAGGGTATATCTTTGTGTATAGTTTAATGGTGAAAGGTCAGAAGAGAGAGCTTCTAGGGTCTCTCAATGCCCATACATGGGCCAACTGGGGCATCAAATAAAGGTGACAGTAAAGGATTATTTCAAGGGATTAGATCTGGTAGACAGAGTACCTGAAGCACTATGGACAGAAGCTCGTAACACATACAAGAGGTGGTGACCAAAATCATCCCCAAGAAAAAAGAAATGTAATAAAGCAACGTGGTTGTCTGAGGAGGCCTTACAAGCAGCTGGGAAAAGAAGAGAAGTGAAAAGCAAAGAAAAAAGGAAAGGTAAACCCAACTGAATGTAGAGTTCCAGAGAACAGCAAGGAGAAGAAAACACTCCTGAGTGAACAGTGGAAAGAAATAGAGGAAAACTATAGAATGGCAAAGACTAGAGATCCCTTCAAAAAACTTGAGATACAAAGCAAACATTTCATGCAAAAATGGGCACAATAAAGAACAGAAACCACAAGGACCTAACAGAAGCAAAAGAAATTAAGAAGAGGTGGTAAGAATACACATAAGAACTATACAAGAAAGGTCTTCACGATTTATTCTTCAAGAAAGAACCACGGTTGTGTGGTCACTCACCTAGAGCCAGATATACTGGAGTATGAAGTCAAATGGGCGTTAGGAAGCATCACTATGAAAAGGCTAGTGGAGGAAATGGAATTCAAGCTGAGCCATTTCAAATCCTAAAAGATGATGCTGTTAAAGTGCTGCATTCAATATGCCAGCAAATTTGGAAAACTCAGCAGTGGCTACAGGACTGGAAAAGGTTAATTTTCATTTAATCCCAAAGAAAGGTAATGCCAAAGAATGTGCAAACTGCTATACAATTGCAACCATTTAAAATGCTAGCAAGGTAATGCTCAAAATTCTTCAAGCTAGGCTTCAACAGTATATGAACCGAGAACTTCCAGATGTACAAGCTGGATTTAAAAAAGGCAGAGGAATCAGAGATCATCAAATTGCCAACATCTGTTGGATCACAGAAAAAGTAACAGAATTCCAAAACAACTACTTCTGCTTCACTGACTACACTAAAGCCTTTGTGTGGATCACAACAAACAGTGGAAAATTCTTAGAGATGGGAATCCCAGACCACCTTACCTGTCTCCTGAGAAACTTATATGCAGGACAAGAAGTAACAGTTATAATCGGACATGGAACAACAGACTGGTTCAAAATTCAGAAAGGAGTATGTCAAGGCTGAATATTGTCACCCTGCTTATTTAACATCTATGCAGAATACATTATGTGAAATGTCGGGCTGGATGACTCACAAGATGGAATCAAGATTGCCGGGAGAAATATCAACAACCTCAGATATGCAGATGATACCCCTCTAATGACAGACAGTGAAGAGGAACTAAAAAGTCTCTTGACGAGGGTGAAAGCAGAGAGTAAAAAAGCTGGCTTAAAATTCAACATTCAAAAACAAAGATCATGGCATCCAGTCCCATCATTTCACGGCAAGTAGATAGGGAAAAAGTGGAAACAGTGACACATTTTCTTTTCTTGGGCTCCAAAATCACTGCTGATGGTGACTGCAGCCATGAAATTAAAAGTCTCTTGCTCCTTGGAAGAAAAGGTATGGGAAACCTAGACAGCGTATCAAAAAAAAGAGACATCACTTTGCCGACAAATGTCTGTATAGTCAAAGCTATGGTTTTTCCAGTACTCACGTACAGATGTGAGAATTGAACCTTAAAGAAGGCTAAGTGCTGAAGAACTGATGCTTTAAAACTGTGGTGCTGGCGAAGACTCTTGGAGTCCCTTGGATAGAAAGGAGATCAAACCAGCCTATCCAAAAAGAAATCAACCCTGAATACTCATTGGAAAGACTGATGCTGAAGCTCCAATATTTTGGCCACCTGATGTGAATAGTCAACTCATTGGAAAAGACCCTCATGCTGGGAAAGATTGAGGGCAGGAGGAGAAGGGGGCAACAGAGGATGAGATGGTTGGATGGCATCACCGATTCAGTGTACATGAGTACATCTCAAGAACCTCCCTGAGATTCACCTCAAGGCTGTATTCTCAGGACCTGGAAAAAATTTGACCCTGAAAATCTTAGAAAGAAAAGGCTCACATTCTTTTTGCAACAAAACTTGGAGCCAGTACAAATTGAGGAAATATGAAAAATGGCCTCTGAATGGCACACTAAATTATAACACAATCCTCCAACTTGATCTCTTTTGTTGTTCCTCATGCTCAAACCTTTATGGCACTTGGTCTGACTCCAGATCTAAGGGACTCATGCCACATACGTCTTTCTTTTGCCACCTTATCCCCTCAACTCCCTCTGGCTCTCCCTCTCCATCAGATTTCTGAGCCCAGGACTTTCTCCTATAATCAAAAGCCTGGGAAAACTCTCCTAAAATTCTAAAGAATCCCCTTCTCACTCCTCCTACCTCTTGGGGACAGGGTTGGGGGAGGGAGAAGAAAATGGAAAAGAAACCAAGCTTCCCCTCTTTCTGCAAGTTCCCTTACTTTTCCAAATTCTTCTGATCAAACTAAGCTCCCACCTCCCCAGAGGAACAATCGCGGCTGGGACAACATCAGTCTGCCCCTGTCATCAGAGCCAATTTGAGCACTCTCTAATTTAAATGTTATCTATGAAACTATGACTACAAAAAAGAGAGATGACATTTTTGACACTGGATAGCCATGATATTCTTTAGACCCTGAAAAAAACAACTGGTTAAAATGAAATCTTTTTGAAATTGCAAAACTGGTTCTTTTTGCTATTGCAATTAGGAAAAAGCTGGTTTGTTAAAATCTCTCTTTTTCTCTTTTTAGCTCTGACCCAGCCTGAGAAAAGAGAAACATGCCTAGGAAAAAGCCTGAAGTTAACTCTTACCATGTCCCTGAAATACACACCCCACTTTGCCTGAGACTCCAGTCATGAGCAAGTTAGCAAAACTTCAAGCCAAGGGGAAAAAGGGGGCAAAGAGACATGTTAAATCTCAAGCAGAAAACTGAGATCTCTGTCCAGGTTTATGTATGTCTCAGTGTGTGTCTTTGTCTTTGGGTAATATTGCTGAGGTTATTCTGTCAATGGGCTCTATTTAATCTGCCTAAAGAAAAGTAAGCACTTACAAATCATACAAGTCTTAAGTCAAGAAAAAAATCAAACTGAATCACTTTCAGGTTCATGTGAACTGGAAAATATTCATTATTAAATTAATACCTGGTATTAACATTTATTTGTTAATCTAATGAACATAGATATTGTGAAGGTACTTTTAAGAAAATGCAAATGACCTAGGAGTTTTGGGTGATTTATGTTTACCAATGTACGGAATGCTTATATAAAGGACAGTCCATGGTTGCTGAAGGAAAGTAGGGTATATGTTTTCAGTAAAAAGGTATAAGAAATGAAATTACATTCTATTAAGGGAAAAGGAAGTTAAGTCTAAACTTATAGGTGCCTGTTCTCTGACTGAGCAAGTGATGTATTTACAGAAAGTGTAAAAAATGTTTGTGGGACATGGACCCCGAGAAGAGAGTTTTGTGCATCGTACCAGTTTCTTAAGATGTTGAACTGCATTTGAAATCTTATTGTTACTTTGGCTAAGTGAATAACTCTTGTTTCACAGTGAATATAAGCTGGTACCAAACTGGAATTTGGTTTTCTCTCCCTGTTAAAAGAATAAACTTTTCTTAGAATATGGTTTTTTAACAACAGATTATGTAAATTTCTTCATCTTTAAGTGATTTATATTTGTTTTCAAAACTTATTGTTACTTTGGCAAAATGAGTATTATTTCACTATGATCTATGAAGACTGTGACACACATAGACAAAGCTCATTCTGCTTCTACAAAAATTAACCCCTCATCTACTCCTAAATCAGGGAATTTAAAATGGATAAAGAATGGCTGTAAATCAAACAGTCAGGGCTATGGGAAATCCAAGATGGCCGTTTGGCCTTTCCTGGCTCCCTGACAAACCTCACTTTCATTTGATGGGATAAAGCCGTTCCTGGCTGCAGAGTTGATGCTCTTACAATGAAAAAAAATGTTTAAAATGTGTCTTCCACTTGGATATATGTTCTACAATCTCCAGTGTTCAAGGCACCCACTTCACTGGACAAATCATACAAGCGTTAATAAAAAAACTTCACAAACTTCTTAAAAACTATCACTGTCACTGCCACCCCCAATCATCAGGTAAGGACAACAGAACAAAGATGAATTACATGGGATTAAATAAACTGCTAAATATGATTACAATTTTCATGACTTTTTGTCTGACATACCACTGGCTTCTAATCTTTGTTTTCAGATATAAAGAAGCTCTTCCCCTCAAACTACTTGTGGTCTAAAACAATTTAGCAATTTATACCTGTGGGTAAAATTAAAACTTTTTTCTCTCTGCCTTGTCCCTCCAGAAATTTGAGACACTTGAGCCCTGAATAACCTTATCAGGTAAATGAAAAGACTGTCTCCTGGCATATACAGAGATTTCAAAGTGTAGTAGGGATCTCTAGAAGAAAATATCCACCTTACAAAAACTCATGACAGGTGTACGGTGTCTATAGTCAATGGATCAAACTTATTTTAAAAAGAAATTAGTCTTGACTGTGTTTAATAAAAATGGGGCCAGAAAAATTTATGTTTCACTGAATATTAAATTCTAGTTTTGTTAATTTAACGACTGTGTTTACCAAGACTCACTTCCCAGTTAGTCCCTTGCTGTTATGTTTTACTATTATAAGATCTAATTGAGTTAATAAAAGGACACTCTAAGTTTGTTTCTGAAGCCTGACTTCATAATCAATCTTTGGATAAAGATCAGGTGCCCCATGACCTACAACCAGGAGATGAACACCAGCCTACAGTTGTTCAACAAAGTCAGACAACATGGTATATAGTGGGTTGCATCTAATAAAAGTTCTTAAATTCTTACTTGTGAACTTACTACTAGCATAGTGTTTTCTGTTTTAAAAATTATATTTAATTGGAGGATAATTTCCTTACAATATTGTGGTGGTTTTTGCCATACATCAACATGAATCACCCACAGGTGTACATGTGTCCCCCACATCCTGAATCCCACCACCACCTCCCTCCCCACCCCATCCCTCTGGGTTTTCCCAGAGCACTGGCTTTGAGTGCCCTACTTCATGCATCAAACTTGCACTGGTCATCTGTTTTACATATGGTAATATACATGTTTCAGTGCTGTTCTCTCAAATCATCCTACCCTCCCCTTCTCCCACAGAGTTCAAAAGTCTGTTCTTTACATCTGTGTCTCTTTTGCTGCCTTGCGTATAGGATCGTCATTATTGTCTTTCTAAATCCCACATATATGCATTAATATATTGTATTGGTGTTTCTCTTTCTGACTTACTTCACTCTGTATAATAGCCTCCAGTTTCATCCACCTCATTAGAACTGACTCAAATGCGTTCTTTTTTATAGCTGAGTAATATTCCATTGTGTATATGTACCACAACTTCCTTATCCATTCATCTGCCAATGCACATCTAGGTTGCTACCATGTCCTAGCTATTGTAAACACTGCTAACATGTTGTTTTCTATATTGCACAGTTTGCAAAACTGTTGTCTCTTACATTACCAAATGTGTGACTGAGTCTCTAATAAACTGATGATAGATAGTTCCATATGAGATCAATGATTGTAATAACGTTAACTCTAGATATGGGAAGAAGCAACACGAGGGTATATTTTCCTGGACTATAAGAGACTAGTAAGGCAGATATGGTCCAGGACTTTTGTTACTTTCATGGCCTACTAATGGCATATTGAGTGACCTATCAAAAATAAATCTTCACCAGACCTGAGCACTGCTACCACCATGGGACAAAATGGACCATGAGTTGCCCCCAAAACCAAGGTCAAATCTACAGCCGTGAAGGAGCCCTTCTGACTGGAACTGGCACTTGCTGTTTGCCTCTATGGAGATTAAATCAGGAGCCACTGCAGCTACTGACCTTCAACACCCCCTGAAAGGAGCTCAGGGTAGCAATCACAAATGAGGCACTTTGTGCTCTGGGAAAAACTGGCAGAACAGGTCTTCAGATAATTAGATATTTTCATGAGTCCCAATTCTTGCATCTTCACATACCTAGAGAAACACCAACATCATGGGCCAATGTCTGATCCTAGTTCTCCTGACTAGCCTCTCTTCTAGGCCCCTTGGCAGCTTCTCTACTTCTATTAATCTTTGGGCCACATATCTCTAACCATCCTGTTAAGTTTGTTTTTTTCTAGAAGACAACAAGTAAAATCTCCAGATGCTGTTACAACAAGGATACCAGCTGGTGAACACATTGGAACAAGCGGTTCTGTCAGTCTGCGGACTCTCAAGTCCCTGAGCAGATACACCCTGACAGAGAGCGGGCACTGGGACCCAGGACCCCACGATGCCCCTGTCCAGCAGGAAGAAGCCAGAGTGGTCTGTGCCCCTTGCCCCAATGACCTGGGTCCCCACATCCCAAGACCGGGATAGGCAGGTAGTTAGACATGAGCAGGGTGTTAATGGGCCAAAGATTTGGCCCATGAATAAGGAGAGGGACGAATGTTGAGCTCCTGCCCCCAAGGCCAGAGGTGCGAGGACTTGCACCAAGGCCACAGAAGCAGAGTCCAGAACCAAGGACACCTCTGAAGCTGACTGAGCCCCTTTGAAATCACTGCCAAAAGCCCCCTGATCATCACTAACAAGCTTCCTGACTCCCAATTACGCCTACTCCAGTAAACACCCTAAGGCACCCCAAACAATCACCTAATGTCAACCATCCAGCAGGAATTTTGTCTTGAGGCTATAAAAAGTGGCTATTAACTCACAAAAACTATTGACTCTCCCTGGCCTGTCAGGATGATGGCCCACTGCACCCGCAGTGCCCACATTATCTCTGCTCTTTGTTCTTAATAAACTAACTCCCCACTCAGATGCTCTTCTTTTCCAACCCTGACTCAACAAATACTATCTACAATGATGATAAGACTTTTAGCTGGTTAGACTCATCTGTTAAAATACAGGGAAATATACAGCAGGCCTAATTTCCCTGTGGGGAAAGGTAACCTCAGACCAGTATTACTGGTGTTCTCTACTCCTAAAACTGTTTGGTAACTATCTCTGCCAGGCAGGATTCTCTACATGTTTGTTCATTTCTCACCCGGTATCCTTCTCAAGTCTCACCAAGTTGCATTAAAATGTCTTATTCTCCATTTGGGCCATTGATTCCAACAGTAAGAACCAACAAATATCTCCTGGGCACAAACCTTATTCAAAGACTATATTTAGCTAGGCATCTATCAGCTGGGATTCTACTAGGAAAGTCACTTAAAACTTTGTCTGTACCTCCATTTCTCTGCTTCAAAATAGCCCCCATGAACAGGAAGATCTTGTCTTCAATTTGGGCCATGTCCAGACAACACATTAGAAACGCTGTGGGGAGAAGGAATGTTTCATTTGGTGATACTTCCCTAGACTAAGGGAACTTACAACACAGCTGGAAAGACAGAAACACATCAGATGTTAAAGTGATTTGTGCAGAGGATTGATGTGAGAAAAGGAAATTTTAATCCTGGTCTACCATGAATTCCCTGTGTCACCATGGCACATGATACAATCTCTTAAACCTTCCTGTCTCATTTGTAAACTGAGAAGGCTAGAGTGGGTGATGATGATAACAGCTAAAATTCACTGAGCATTTCTTATACACTAGGCCCTATATTAAGTACTGACCATGGATAAACACACTGAAACCTCACAATACTGCTGAGGTAGGTACCACTATCATCCCTATTCTGCAGATAATCCATGAGATCCAATGTTCTATAATTACGTGGTTTCAAGTTAAAGATTATGGTAGACAGTATTTTCCAAAGGTGGCCACAACAATAGTTCCCATCCCACATGCTCTTCTTAGAAAGTATGACTATGACACTCCTGCCTTAGAGAGGTGGGTCTATGTCCCCTCTCATTGAATCTGGGTGGGCTTTTGTCTGGAAAAAGTTATGACATGGGACTTCAGAGAAGAGGTCATAAAAGCCAATTAATACAGCTTATATTAGTTTTCTACTGTTGCACAACAGATTGTCACAAACAGTGGCTTAAAATAAGACATTTGATCATCAAAAAATCTACAAACAAATGTTGGAGAGGGTGTGAAGAGAAGGAAACTCTTCTACATTAGTGGTGGGAATGTAAATTGGTACAGTCACTATGGAGAACAGTATGGAGTTCCTTAAAAAACTAAAAAATAGAGCTACCATATGACCCTGTAATTCAACTCCTAGCCATATAGTTGGAGAAAAATACAATCCAAAAGGATACATCCACCTCAGTGTTCACTGCAGCACTGTTTACCACAGCCAAGACACAGAAGCAACCAAGACCCAGAGGAATGGATACAGAAAATGTGGTACATATATACAATGGAATATTACTCATCTAATAAAAGAATGAAATAATACCATTTGCAACAACATGGATGGACCTAGATGCTGTCATACTGAATGCAATCAGTCAGAAAAAGAGAAATACATGCAAATTCTAAAGACAAATGATAGAAATGAACTTATTTCAAAATAGAAACTGTAATGCTGAGTGAAGTTAGTCAGACAAAGAGAAATATATGTGGAATCTAAAGACAAATGATAGAAATGAACTTATTTACAAAATAGAAACAAACTCATAGAATGAATTTATGGTTACTAGGGAAGGGTTGGGGGGAAGATATAGTTATGGAGTTTGGGACTGACGTGTACACACTGCTATATTTAAAATGGATAACCAACAAGGACCTACTGTGTAGCACAGGAAGTACTATTCAATGTCATGTGCCAGACTGGATGGGAGGAAGTTTGGGGGAGAATGGGTTCATGTATATACATGGGTGGGTACCTTTGGAGTCCACCTGAAACTTAGGTGGTGTAGTAGTAAAGAATCCAGCTACCAGGGCAGGAGACGCAAGAGACGTGGGTTCAATCTGTGGATCGGTAAGATCCCCTGGAGGAGAAAATGGTAACTCCCTTTAGTAATCTTGCCTGGAAAAATCCATGGACAGAGGAACCTGGCAGGCTACAGTCCAGGAGGTCTCAAAGAGTCAGACACGACTGAGCAGGCACACACACACTTGCCTGGAATACTCTTCCCCACCCCCAGTGAAACTATCACAACATTGTTTACTGGCTAAACTCCAATTTAAAATTGAAAGTTTAAATTAATAATAAAAAAAAACTACACAGAGAACATCAGTTAGGATGTCTGCAACAATAATGACAGAGAATAACAAGTGTCAGCGAGGTTGTGGAGACACTGGAACCCAAATACATCACTGGTGGCAATGTAAGAAAGACACTGAAGCCCAGTTTGTAAAAACAGTCTGGCAGCTTTCAAAAGACTAAACATAGAGTTACTTATGACCCTATCATTTCACTCTTAGGGATCTACCCATGAGATGTGAAAATATACAACCACATAAAACAATCCAATCAAAAAGTGGGCAGAAAGCCTTAACAGACATTTATTCAAAGAAGATATACAGATGTCAGTAGGTACATGAAAAGGTGCTCAACATCACTAATTATTAGAGAAATGTAAATCAAAACTACAATGAGAAACCACCTCACACCTGTCAGAATGACCATCATTAAAAAGCCCACAAATAACCAATGTTCGAGAGGGTGTGGAGAAAAGGGAACCCTCCTACACTGCTGATGGGAATGTAAACTGGTACAGCCATTATGGAAAACAGTGTGGCATTTCCTCAGAAAACTAAAAATAGAATTACCATATGATCCAGCAATCTCATTCCTGGGCATATACCCAGACAAAACTCTAATTCAAAAAAGATACCTGCAAGAAAACACTTGAAGACATTATAGTCAAAAACTTCCAAACATGAGAAAGGAAATAGACAGCCAAGTCCAGGAAGCACAGAGTCCCATACAGGATAAACCCAAGGAGAAACACGTGGACACACATATTAAACTAACAAATACAAATTCAAAGAAAAAGCATTAAAAGCAGCAAGGGAAAAGTAACAAATAATATACAAGGGAAACCTCATTAGTTTATCAGCTGATGTTTCAGCAGAAACTCTGCAGTCCAGAAGAGAGTAGCAGCATACATTTAAAGTGATGATTAGATTTGTGATTTCAAAAAAAAAAAAAATTCAAAATCTTGGATATTTCTCACTTTTTTGTTTTTAGTTTAGTAGACATGTTACAGCATGTGTCAGCAATCACAGACAGAAAACCCGAGATATTTCATTATTCTGGATCATAAATATTGCCAATTAAACAATGAGTAAAAAAAAAAAAAATAAAGTGATGAAAGGGAAAAAACTACAACCAAGATTAGTCTAACCATCAAGGATATCATCCAGATTCAACAGAGAAATCAAAAGTTTTGCAGACAAGCCAAAACTAAGAGAATTCAGTACCACAAAATCAGCTTTACAACAAATGCTAAAGGAACTTCTCTAGGCAGGAAACATGAAAGAAAAAGACTTACAAAAACAAACCCCAAACAATTAAGAAAACGGTAACAGGAACATACATACTGATAATTATCTTAAATATAAATTAATTAAATGCTCCAACCAAATGGCACAGGCTGGCTGAATGGATACAAAAACAAGACCACTATATATGCTGTCTACAAGAGACCCACTTCAGACCTAGGAACACATACAGACTGAAAGTGAGGGCATGGAAAAAGATATTCCATGCAAATGAAAATCAAAAGAAAACTGGAGCAGCAATACTTATATCAGACATAATATACCTTAAATTAAAGACTGTTGCAAGAGACAAGGAAGCATACTACATAATGATCAAGGGATCAATCCAAGAAGAAGATACAACAATTGTAAATACTTACGTACCAAACATCAGAGCACCTCAATGCATAAGGCAAATTCTAACAGCCATAAAAGGGGAAATCAACAATAACACAATAATAGTGGGGGACTTTAGCACTCCACTTACACCAATGGATAGATCATCAAGAAAAAAAGTTAATAAGGAAACACAAGTCTTAAATGACACACTAGACCAGATAGACTTAATTGATATATATAAGACATTTCATCTGAAAGCAGAATACACTTTCTTCCTAAGTGCACATGGAACATTCTGCAGCATAGATCACATGTTGGGTGAAAAATCAAGACATGGTAAATTTAAGAAAACTGAAAGTATATCAAGCATCTTTTCAAACCATAATACCATGAGATTAGAAATCTATTACAGGGGAAAAAAACTAAAAAAAAAAAAAAAAAAAACCCACAAAAACATGAAGGCTACATTGATATGCTATTAAATAACCAAGAGATCGCTGAAGAAATCAAAGAGGAAATAAAAATACATAGAAATGAATAACAATGAAAACACACACAAAACCTATGGGATGCAGTAAGAGCAATTCTAAGAGGGAAATTTATAGCAATATAATCCTACCTCAAGAAACATGAAAAATCTCAAATAAATGACCTAACCTTACACCTAAAGCAATTAGAGAAAGAAGTACAAACAAAACCCAAAGTTAGCAGAAGGAAACAAATCATAAAAATCAGAACAGAAATAAATGAAATAGAAACAAAATATGGGCAAAGATGAATGAAACTAAAAGTTGATTCTTTGAGAAGATAAACAAAATTGATAAACCTCTAGCCAGATTCATCAAGAAAAAATGGAAGAGGACACAATATATAAAACTATAAATGGAAAAGAAGAAATTACAACTGACATTGCAGAAATAGCATCATAAGAGACTACTTACAAGCAACTGTGAGGCTTCCCAGGTGGCTCAGTGTAAAGAATCCACCTGCCAATGCAGGAAATGCAGGTTCAATCCCTGCGTTGGGAATATCCCCTGGAGAAGGGAATGGCAACTCACTCCAGTATTCTTGCCTGGAAATTCCCATAGGGAGAGGAGTCTGATAGGCTACTGAATGACTGAGCATGCATGGACAAGTAAGTATATGTCAATAAAATGGATAACCTGAAGGAAATGGACAAACTCTTAGAAATGTACAACCTTTCAACTGAATAGGTAAGAAAGAGAAAATATGAACTGGCCAATCACAAGTATGAAATTGAAACTATGTTTAAAAATCTTCCAACAAACAAAAGTCCAGGACCAGATGGCACCACAGATGAATTCTATCAAACATTTAGAGTAGAACTAATATCCATCCTTCTGAAATTCTTCCCAAAAAATTGCAGAGGAAGGAACACTCCTAATCTCACTCTACAAGGCCATCATCACACTGATACCAAAACCAGATTAACATATCACAAAAAAAGAAAATTACAGACCAACATCACTGAAGAACATGAATGCAAAAATCCTCAACAAAATATTAGCAAAAAGAATCCAACAACACATTAAAAGGACCTTAGAACCATGATCAAGTGGGATTTATCCCAGGGATGCAATGATTCTTCAATAAACACAAATCAATGTGATACACTGTATTAATAAATTGAAGAATAAAAACCATATGATCATGTCAACAGATGTAGAAAAAACTTTTGACAAAATTCAACTCCCATTTAGGCACTGAGGGAAACTACCTCGACATAATAAAGGCCATATACAACAAAAACAAAGGAAACATCATTCTCAGTGGTGAAAAACTGAAAGCATATTCTTCAAGATCAGGAACAAGAGAAGGATGTCCACTCTCATAACTATCACTCAAAAATAGTTTGGGAAGCACTAGCCAGTTCAGCAGATAAGAAAACTAATAAAAGAAATCCAAATTGGAAAAGAAGTCGTAAAATGGTCACTGTTTGCAGATGAAATGCTATACATAGAAAATCCTGAAGATACCACCAGAACACTACTGGTGCTAATCAATGAATTTAGTAAAGTTGTAGGATACAAAATTAATTCACAAAAATCTGTTGCATTTCTATACATTAGCAATGAATGATCAGAAAGAGAAATTAAGGAAACAATCCCAGTTATCACTGCAACAAAAAGAATAAAATACCAAGGAATAAACTTACATAAGGAGACAAAAGACCTGTACTGAGAAGACAATAAGATACCGATGAAAGAAATCAAAGATGACACAAACAGATGGAGAGACATACCATGTTCTTGCAATGGAAAAATCAATATCGTCATGAAAATGACGATAACTACCCAAAGCAATAAACAGATTCAATGTAATCCCAATCAAATTACCAATGGCATTCTGCACAAAGTTAAAACAAAAAAAATCTCACAATTCATATGGATACACAAAAGACACCAAATAGCCAAAGCAATCTTGAGAAAGGAAAATGTAACTGGAGGAATCAGGCTTCCTGACTTCAGATTATCCTACAGACCTACAGTCATCAAGACAGTAGAGTACTGGCAAAAAAAAAAAAAAACAAAACAAAACAGAAATACAGATCAATGGAACAGAATGGAAAGCCCAGTGATAAACCCACGCACCTATGGTCACCTCATCTTTGACAAAGGACACAAAAATATACCATGGAGGAAAGACAGCCTCTTCAATTAGAGGTGCATAGAAAACTGGACAGCTACATGTAAAACAACAAAATTAGAACACTTCCTAAAACCATATCCAAAAAATAAACTCAAAATGGATTAAAGACCTAAATATAAGGCCCAATAGATAAGACTTCTACAGGAATACGAAGACAGAACACTCTTTAGTATATATTCCAGCAAGATCTTTTTTGACCCACCCTACAGAATAATGAAAATAAAAACAATATAAACAAATGGGACCAGGTTAAACTTTACAGTTTTTGTACAGCAGAGGAAACCATCAACAAGACAAAATGATGACACTCAGAAAGGTGCAAAGTACTTGCAAAGTAAGCAAATGAGAAGAGAGTAATCTTCAAAATACACAAACAACTCATGTAGCTCAATATAAAATAAAAAACCAATTAAAAAATGGGTGGTATCCCTAAACATGCACTTCTCCAAAGAAGACATACGATGGCCAACACACACATGAAAATATGCTTAACATCACTATTTATTAGAGAAATGCAAATCAGAACTACAGTGAGGTACCACCTTACACTGGTCTGAATGGCCATCATCAAAAAATCTACAAGAAATGAATGCTGCTGAGGGTGTGGGAAAAAGAGAACCCTCCTGCACTGTTGGTGGGAATATTTATTTGTACAACCACTAAAGAGAATAGTATGGAGGTTCCTCAAAAAACCAAAAGTAGAACTACCACATGACCCAGCCATCCCATTCTTGGGCACATGCCTGGGGAAAACCACAATTCCAAAAGATGCATGGACCCCAATGTTCATGGCAGCACTATTTACAAGAGCTAGGATATGGCAGAAAGTAGAGAAGAACTGGAGAAGGCAATGGTAACCTACTCCAGTACTCTTGCCTGGCAGATCCAATGGATGGAGGAGCCTTATAGGCTGCAGTCCATGGGGTCGCTAAGAGTCGGACTGAGCAACTTCACTTTCACTTTTCACTTTCATGCATTGGAGAAGGAAATGGCAAACCACTCCAGTGTTCTTGCCTGGAGAATTCCGGGGTTGGGGGAGCCTGGTGGGCTGCCGTCTATGGGGTCGCACAGAGTTGGACACAACTGAAGTGACTTAGCAGCAGCAGCAGCAGCAGCAAACTAAAGAGCCTCTTGATGAAAGTGAAAGATGAGAGTAAAAAGTTGGCTTAAAATTCAACATTCAGAAAACTAATTTCATAGCATCCGGTTCCATCACTTCATGGCAAATAGATGGGGAAACAATGGAAACAGTGACAGGCTTTATTTTGGGCGGGCTCCAAAATCACTGCAGATGGTGATTGCAGCCATGAAATTAAAAGACGCTTACTCCTTGGAAGAAAAGCTATGACCAACCTAGACAGCATATTAAAAAGCAGAGACATTACTTTGCCAGCAAAGTTCAGTCTAGTCAAAGCTATGGTTTTTCCAGTAGTCAGGTAAGGATGTGAGAGTTGGACTATAAAGAAAGCTGAGCACCGAAGAATTAATGCTTTTGAACTGTGGTGTTGGGGAAGATTCTTGAGAGTCCCTTGGACTGCAAGAAGATCCAACCAGTCTACCCAAAAGGAAATCCATCCTGAATATTCATTGGAAGGACTGATGTTGAAACTGAAACTCCAGTATTCTGGCCACCTGATGCAAAGAACTGACTCATCTGAAAAGACCTTGATTCTTGGAAAAACTGAAGGCAGGAGGAGAAGGGGACAACAGAGGATAAGATGCTTGGATGGCATCACCAACTCGATGGACATGTGTTTGAATAAGCTCCAGGAGTTGGTGATGGACCGGGAAGCCTGGTGTGCTGCAGTCCATGGGGCCACAAAGAGTCGGACACAACTGAGCGACTGAACTGAACTGAGGATATGGAACCAACCAGAATGTCCATGAAGAGATTAATGGATAAAGATGTGGTACATAGATACAGTGGAATATTACTCAGCCATAAAAAGGAACAAAATTGTGCCATCTGTAGAGACATGGGTGGACCAAGAGCCTGTCATAAGAGTGAAGTAAGTCAGAGAAAACAACTATCATATATTAGTGCATATAATGTGGAGTCTAGAAAAATAGTACAAATGAACCTAACTGCAAAGCCAAAATAGAGATACAGATGTGGAGAACAAACGTATGGAAAACAAGAGGGGGAAATGGGGGCTGGGATGAATTGGGAGACTGGGATTGACATATATATGCTACTATGTATAAAATAAATAACTAATGAGAACCTACTACACAGTACAGAGGGGAAAAAGTACAATCTGTTTCAACATATAGGTTATTGTTGTTCTTTAGTTGCTAAGTCATGTCCCCGTGGACTGTAGCCCACCAGGCTCCTCTGTCCATGGGATTTCCCAGGCAAAAATACTAGAGTAGATTTCCATTTCCTCCTCCAACGGATCTTCCCAACCAAGGGATCAAACTCCCATCTTCTGCTTTAGCAGGTGGGTTCTTTACCACTGAGCCACCTGGGAAGCCCAAGACATATATTAACTTTAAAAATGCAGTGTTTATTAGGTGCAGATAAATACAGTTTGATTCCACTTATATGAGGTATTTAGAATGGTCAAATTCAGAGTCAGAAAGTACACTTGTAGATGTCAGGGTCCTGGAGTGGGAAGTGAGAGCGGGGAGTGTTTAATGGGGACAGATTTGCAGTTTAGTAAGGTGAAAAATTGGGGAGATGGGTGATGGTGAGAGTTGCACAACAACATGAATGTATTTATTGCCACTGAACTGTACAGTCAAATGTGATTAAAATACTATGATTTATATTATGTGATTATTTTTACCACAATAGAAAACATTCAAAAAAAGACACACACCCCTATGTTGATAGGAACACTAAACATGGAAACAATGTAGATGGCCACTGACAGATGAATGGATAAAGAAGATGTGGTGCATATATACAATGGAATATTCTTCAGCCATAAAAAAGAATGAAATAATGCCATTTGCAGCAACATGCATGGACATGGAGACTGTCATACTGAGTGAAGTAAGTCAAAAAGAGAAAAATATCCTATGATGGCACTTAAATGTGAAATCTAAAATATGGTACAAATGAACTTGTCTACAAAATGGAAACAGACTCACAGACATAGAGAACAGACATGTGGTTGCCAAAGGGGAGGGGAATAAGAGAGGGAAGGATTGGGAGTTTGGGACTACAGATGTAAACAATTACATATAGCATGAATAAACAACAAGGTCCTAGTGTGTAGCAAAAGGAAATGTATTCAACATTCAGTGATAAACCGTAACAGAAAAGAATTTGAAAAAGAATGCCTATATGTGTATAACTGAGTCACTTCACTGTACAGTGGACATTGGCACAACACTGAAAATCAAGTATACTCCAACTTAAAATTTTTCAAAAATAAAAATTTTAAAAAGCCTTGTACACAAATGTTCACAGCAGCACTATTCACAATAACTGAAAAGTGGAAAGAACCCACATGTCCATCAACTGATGAACAGTGAACACAATGTGGTCTATCCCCATACCAGAAGAGTGTTCCACCATAAAAAGGAATAAAGTACTGACACATACCACCACATGGATGAACCTTGAAAAAATAATGCTAAGTGAAAGAAGACAGGCCATAATGAGATGTCCAGAATAGGCAACTCCTCAGAGTCAGGAAGGTGTTGGAAGGTTGCTAGAGGCGCTGGGGAGAGTACAGTGAGGAGGAAGTACTAATGGGCATCGAGTTTCCTTTTGGGTGGAGAAATGTTCTAGGATTGATTACCATGACGATGGCACAGCTCTGAGCATATACTAAAAACCAGTGTACATTTTAAATGGGTGAATTGTATTATATGTGAATTATACCTCAATACAGTTGTTTATTAACAAGCAGAGACATTATTTTGCCAACAAAGGTCCGTCTAGTCAAGGCTATGGTTTTTCCAGTGGTCATGTGTGGATGTGAGAGTTGGACTGCGAGGAAAGCTGAGTGCCACAAAATTGATGCTTTTGAACTGTGGTGCTGGAGAAGACTCTTGAGAGTCCCTTGGACTGCAAGGAGATCCAACCAGTCCATCCAAAAGGAGATCAGTCCTGGGTGTTCATTGGAAGGACTGACGCTGAAGCTGAAACTCCAGTACTTTGGCCACCTCATGCGAAGAGTTGACTCATTGGAAAAGACCCTGATGCTGGGAGGGATTGGGGGCAGGAGGAGAATGGGATGACAGAGGATGAGATGGCTGGATGGCATCACCGACTCGATGGACATGAGTTTGAGTAAACTCCGGGAGATGGTGATGGACAGGGAGGCCTGGCGTGCTGTGATTCATGGGGTCGCAAAGAGTCAGACATGACTGAGCGACTGAACTGAACTGAACAGCTGTTTATGCACTGCTGACAAGGCTGTGGGGTAACACACACTCTTCAACATTGTGAGAAGATACAATGGAAGATGAATTGTCAGTATCTAACAGAACTAGATTTGTATTAACATTTAGCCTTTGACACAGAAATATAATTTCTAGTGCCTTCCTCTTAAAATACACCAGTAAACAACAAGAAAATACACAGACACAAGGATATTCGGCATTACTCATACAATATAGCAGAAACTACTCAAGTGTACAAATCAAGACTATTGGCTAAATAAATGATGATACACCCACAATATGGAGTACTATGTAGCTATAGGAAAAGAACTTGGAGATCTCTATGAGGTGGTGTGGGGTGGTTTCCACGATACACTGTAACACAAAAAGTATATAAATCATCTGTTGCCATTTGTTTAACAAAGGGGAAATAAGTAAATATGCATATATTTCCTTATGTTTGCAAAGGGAAACACAGGAAGGATGAACCAGAAAACGATGAAGTTTCCTACTTGTAAGTCTGGGGGTGGGGGTGGACAACATGAACTAAATTGTAAGGAAGACAGCCCCTGTAGGTTATATCTTTGTGTGTATTTTAATGCTGAAAGGTCAGAGGAGACAGCTTCAAGGGGCTCTCACTGCCCAAATGTGGGCCAACGGGGGCATCAAATTAAGGGCACAGTAAAAAATTATTTCAAGGGATTAGATCTGGCAGACAGAGTGCCAGAAGAACTATGGACAGAGGTTGCTAACATTGCATAGGAAGCAGTCACCAAAACCATTCCCAAGAAAAAGAAATGCAAGAAGGCAAAGTGGTTCTCTGAGAAGGCCTTACAAATGCCTGAGAAGAGAAGCAAAAGGCAAAGGAGAAAGGGAAAAAGATACCCAACTAAATGTGGAGTTCCAGAAAATACCAAGGAGAGGTAAGAAAGCCTTCCTAAGTAAACAGTGCACAGAAATAGAGGAAAATAATAGAATGAGAAAGATTAGAGATCTCTTCAAGAAAATTAGAGATACCAAGGGAACATTGCATGCAAAGATGGGCACAATAAAGGACAGAAATGGCATGGTCCTAACAGAAGAAGAAGATATTAAGAAAAGGTGGCAAGAACACAAAGAACTGTACAAAAAAGGTCTTAATGACCCAGATAACAACCATGGCGTGATCACTCACCTAGAGCCAGACATCCTGGAGTCTGAAGTAGAGTGGGCTTTAGGAAGCATTACTACGAACAAAATTAGTGGAGGTGATGGAATTCTAGGGGACTGTTTCAGATCCTAAAAGATGATGCTGTAAAAGTGATGTACTCAATATGCCAGCAAATTTGGAAAACTCAGCAGTGGCCACAGGACTGGAAAAGGTCAGTTTTCATTCCAATCCGAAAGAAGGGCAATGCCAAAGAACATTCAAACTACCACACAACTGCACTCATTTCATATGTGTGCTCAAAATTCTTCAAGCTAGGCTTCAATAATATATGAACTGAGAACTTCCAGATGGATCTAGAAAAGGCAGAGGAACCAGAGATCAAATTGCCAATATCTTTTGGATCATAGAAAAAGCCAGGGAATTCCAGAAAAACATATACTTTTGCTTCATTGACTATGCTAAAGCCTTTGTGTGGATCACAACAAACTGTGGAGAATTCTTAAAGAGATGAGAATACCAGTGCACCATACCTGCCTCCTGAGAAACCTGTATACAGGACAAGAAGCAAGTTAGAACCTTACATGAAACAACCGACTGGTTCAAAGTTGGGAAAGGAGTATGTCAAGGATATATATTGTCACTCTGCTTATTTAACTTATATGCAGAGCACATCATGCAAAATGCCGGGCTGGATGAAGCACAAGCTGGAATCAAGATTGCCGGGAGAAATATCAGTAACCTCAGATATGAAGATGACACCAACCTTACAGCAGAAAGTGAAGAGGAACTAAAAAGCCTCTTGACAAAGGTGAAAGACGAGAGTGAAAAAGCCGGCTTAAAACTCAACATTCAAAAAACCAAGATCATGGCTTTGGGTCTGATTAATTCATGGCAAATAGATGGGGAAACAATGGAAACAGCGAGACTTTATTTTCTTGGGCTCCAAAACCACTGTTGACCGTGACTGCAGCCATGAAAGTAAAAGACGCTTGCTCCTTGGAAGGAAAGCTATGACAAACCTAGACAGCATATTAAAAAGCAGAGACACAACTTTGCTGACAAAGGCCTGTATAGTCAAAGCTATGATTTTTTCCAGTAGTCTTTGTATGGATGTGAGTGTTGGACAATAAAGAAGGCTGAGTGCCTAAGAATTGATGCTTTCAAACTGTGGCATTGGAGAAGACTATTGAGAGTCCCTTGGACAGCAAAGAGATCAAACCAATTAATCCCAAAGGAAATCAATCCTGAATATTCACTGGAAGAATTGATGCTGAAGCTGAAACTCCAATACTTTGGCCACCTGATGTGAATAGTCAAATCATTGGAAAAGATCCTGATCCTGGGAAAGAATGAGGGCAGGAGGAGAAGGAGGTGACAGAGGATGAGATGGTTGGACAGCATCACCAACTCAATGGATATGAGTTTGAGCAAAGTCCGGGACATAGTGAAAGACAGGGAAGCCTAGCGTGCTGCAGTTCATGGGGTCGCCAAGAGTTGGACATGACTTAGTGACTGAACAACAAAGGATTATAACCCAGTAAATAAAATATGAATCCATGAGATCACTTTAATAATGAATAGGTAAGTATATAAACGGGCTTCCCATGTGGCATAAAGAACCCTCCTGCCTATGTAGGAGACATCAAGAGACCTGGGTTCCATCCCTGGGTCCCATCCCTGGGTCAAGAAGATTCACTAGAGGAGAGCATAGTAACCCACTGCAGTATTCTTGCCTAGAGAATCCCATGGACAGGGGAGCCTGGTGGGCTATATAGTCCATGGGGCTGCAAAGAGTTGAACATGAATGAAGGGACTTAGCATGCGGGCAAGTATATACCCCCCTGTGCCTCTCCCCAGGCTCACACTAGACTCCTGGCCAGTCTCTCTTCAGGGCCCAGGGCCCGCTTTGGCTCCTCATGCTGACTCGCTGGCAACTTCTCCTCACTCCAGGTCCCCCATCACATCACCTCCCCAGCTTTGTCTGCTGCAACAAACCCCTTCTTAAGCTGGGTGGCCCTGCTTCCCAGATAGAGCCCTAAGGCTGGGTGATCTCAGGAAAGGGTATGTGAGAATTTTCTGCGTTCTTGCAATGTTTTTTGTTAAGTGTGAAATATTTTCAAAATAATGTCTTAAAAAACTGAATTTTTCTAAGATTTACTTGAGGATTCTTTCAGTAAAAGGTTAATAACAGGTTTTCATTTCTGGTGCCAAGACTAAGTATGAGTAACAGGCACTGCATATTTCCTATGACAGGACCCTGGGAATGAGGCCCTGGCAGGAGAGGGATGGGGGAGTCCTGCAGCCCTCTGCTTGTTTCACTACTGACCTGATCTGAGGACATAGGAATCAGGCAGAAATGAAACAGATGACGACAAGGAAGCCATGGTCCACTGGGGGCCGGAACCAATGAGCCCCTCCTGCCACTCGACCGCAACGAGGGGACCAGACCAGAACATGGGGGATTTTATAGCTAGAGAAGCTGAGCTACAACACACTTGATTGATATTTCTGAGTTACTGGAATATGCTGGATAACCACCCAGCCTTCAGCCATTGTATTTACATGTGGGGAAAAAGAAAAATAGTGTAAGAAGGCAAAAGATTAGAATCAGTGGCACAGATGGCTCTGATATTAATTTTTGCAGTAACTGAAAATAGCACAACCAATATATCCACCTCTTGTCCTATTTATCCAGCTTTTCTGGAGGCACTATTCTCTTTATTCCCTTTGGTAGAAGATGAGAGCAAATATTCCAAGGAAATCAGCATCAAATGTGGCTCCCAAATTTTATAAAATACCTAAATAATAAATGTTCAGTTTTCACAGCCATAATTCAGGAATAGTCTCATGTTTTATAAATGTTGGCCAGCATGCCAGGGCAGCTCTAGAGAAATACAATTTCTGATTTTTGTTTTAAACCATAAGACAGAAAATCATTAAAAAAATAATAATAAAATGTTGCCATCATGACTGCAATTCTTTTTTTTTTTTGCCTGCACTGTGTGGCTTGCAGGATCTTAGTTCCCTGAGCAGGGATTGAACCCAGGCCCCTGCAGTGAAAGCAATGAGTCCTAACCACTGGACCACCAAGGAATTCCCACCCATGATAGTAATTCTTGATTCAAGCAGAATCATCAATGGATGCTAAAACTAGTAGTTGAATAATTGATGAAGAAATGGATATTTACATAGGCTCAAAGTATCTCCCCACAAATTATGAATTACAAAGGGGAAAGTACTGTGTTTTTGAGAAATCTAGGGAACATCACTTCAGTCTCATGCATCACCAAAACGCCACCTGTTTCACTAAAAACAGTCACGTGCCTCCTAAGGTGCCTCGCTGGGCATAGGACGTCATTTCTGCGGGGGCCCGCTAAACATGAACTTCCTGCAGGCAGTCATGAGGAAACATGCAGTGAACCCAAACTGAGGGACATTCTATAAAACAGTTGGCCTGTACTCTACTCAAATGTCAAGGTCATGAATGCTGGGGAAAGGCTGAAGAACTGCTGTAGATTACAAGAGATTACAGAAACAGTTGTCTTATTAACAGACAGATTAACAGAGACAATTAAAAACAATGTGTGACCCTGCTCTGGATCCTGGACTAGAAACAGAAAATTGTTATACAGGACATTACTGGGACAATTGGCAAAATGAGAATAAGGATTGTAGATTACAGTACTGTATCAATGGCAAATGCCTTGCTTTTGATGGGTGTGTTGCAGTAATGTAAGAGAAACTCCACGAGCATCCAGATGCTTAGGAAATAGACACTGAAGTCCTTCTGAAGTTCTTAGAGCAAAGAAAACCATAAAGCAAATGTGTCAAAATGTTAACAGCTGGTAAATCTTAGTAAAGGATATACATGAGTTCTTTTCACACTTCCTGCTTTGTTATTCTTGTTTTAAATTATTTTCACTTTTCTGTGAATTTCAGATTGTTTCAGAATAAAAAATTTAAAAGAAAATAAAATCAAAAGGTGTGCTCTCCATGGTCCACCTCACTGGAACCCCTTGAGGAGTCACATGCGTCCAGGTCCTTAATGTCAAGGAAGATGGCAAGAGACCCATGACCTGGAATTTTTGTTAGAAGAAAGTATGCAATGGCGCATTTTCAATAGACTGGGGAAAGGTAGAAAATCTTAGTATTTGCCAGTCTTCTCCAATTGTTTTCCTTTCTTTTTTCAAATTAAATTAATTTGGCTGTCTTGGGTGTTAGTGGTGGAGTGCGGGCTCCGTAGTTGTGGCGCGTAGCCTTAGCTGTCGTGCAGCATGTGGGATCTTAGTTTGCTGACCAGGGAAGTCCCCAGTGTTTTCCTTTGAAAGGTGATAGTGAACTTGCTCTCCATGTTCATGTGTCTCGAGGTGGAACCACACAGGAGATCCTGAATGCTTTATGTTGGCGAGGCAGCACAGACTGTAGAAAAGCCACTTTCAATGATATTAATGGTAAAGAAATACTATCTACAATAATCATAAATCTTTAGCTGCTTTGTCTCATCTATTAAAATACCGTGAAATATACATTAAGTCTAACTTCTCTGTGGGGAAAGGTAACCCCAGGATAGCATTACTGATGTTCTCTCATTCTAAAACTGTTTGGTCACTATCTTCGCCAGGTAGGATTCTCTATAGCTTTGTTCATTCCTTGCCCTGTATCTTTCTCAAGTCCACCCAAGTTGCATTACAATATCTTACCCTCCATTTGGGCCATTCATTTCAACTGCAAAAACCAACAAATATCTTCCGGGCACAAACCTTATACAAAGACTATATTTAGCTAGGCATCTACCAACTGGGATTCTACTAGGGATGTCACTTAAACTTTGTCTCTACCTCCATTTCTCTGCTTTAAAATGCCCCCCATGAACAGGCTTCCCTGATAGCTCAGTTGGTAAAGAATCCGCCTGCAATGCAGAAGATCCTGGTTCGATTCCTAGGTCGGAAAGATCCCCTGGAGAAGGGCTAGGCTACCCATTCCAGTATTCTTGGGCTTCCCTTGTGGTTCAGCTGGTAAAGAATCCACCCGCAATGTGGGAGACCTGGCTTCGATCCCTGGGTTGGGAAGATTCCCTGAAGAAGGGAAAGGCTACCCACTCCAGCATTCCGGCCTGGAGAATTCCACGTGTATAGTCCATGGGGTCACAAAGAGTCGGACACAACTGAGTGACTTTCACAATACAACAACAACATGAACGGGCAGATCTTATCTTCTTCAATTTGGGACACATCCAGGTAATACATTAGAAAGGTTTGTGGGGAGAAGGAATATTTCATTTGGTAATACTTCCCTGGTGACCTAAGGGAACTTACAACACAGTTGGAAAGACAGAAACGCATCAGACGTTAAAGTGATTTGTGCACAGCATTGATATGAGAAAAGGAAACTTCAGTCCAGGTCTACCATGAATTCCCTGTGTCACCAGGGCACATAACACAACCTCTTAAAGCTTCCTGCCTTATTTGTAAAATGAGAAGGCTGGACTGGGTGATGCTAATAATAACAGCTAAAAATCACTGAGAATTTCTTATATACTAGGTCCTATATTAAGTACTGACCATGGATTAACACACTGAAACCTCCCAATACTGCCTATTTTACAGATAATCCATGAGATCCAATGTTCTATAATTATGTCACTTCAGGTTAAAAAATATGGTAGACTGTATTTTCCAAAGGTGGCCACAACAATAGTTCCCACCCCATGTGCTCTTCTTAGAAAGTATGACTTCGACATTTCTGCCTTAGAGAGGTGGGTCTATGTCCCCTCTCATTGAATCTGGGTGGGCTTTTGTATGGAGAAAGTTATGTTATGGGACTTCTGAGAAGAGGTCATAAAAGCCAATTAATACAGCTTATATTAGTTTTCTAATATAAGCTGTATTAGGGCACAGGAGGGCCGAGAGGAGCTACTCCACATTCAAGGTCAGGAGGGGCGGCCGTGAGGAGATAGCCCTCATCCAAGGTAAGGAGCAGTGGCTGTGCTTTGCTGGAGCAGCCGTGAAGAGATACCCCACGTCCAAGGTAAGAGAAACCCAAGTAAGACGGTAGGTGTTACAAGAGGGCATCAGAGGGCAGATGGACTGAAGCTACAATCACAGAAAACTAGCCAGTCTGACCACATGGACCACAACCTTGTCTAACTCAATGAAACTAGGCCATGCCATGTGGGGCCACCCAAGATAGATGGGTCATGGTGGAGAGGTCTGACAGAATGTGGTCCATGGGAGAAGGGAATGGCAAACCACTTCAATATTCTTGCCTTGAGAACCCCATGAACAGTATGAAAAGGCAAAATGATAGGACACTGAAAGATGAACTCCCCAGGTCGGTAGGTGCCCAATATGTTACTGGAGATCAGTGGAGAAATACCTCCAGAAAGAATGAAGGGATGGAGCCAAAACAACAACAATACCCAGCTGTGGATGTGACTGGTGATAGAAGCAAGGTCCAATGCTGTAAAGAGAAATATTGCATAGGAACCAGGAATGTTAGGTTCATGAATCAAGGCAAATAGGAAGTGGTCAAACAGGAGATGGCAAGAGTGAATGTCAACATTCTAGGAATCAGCGAACTAAAATGGACTGGAATGGGTGAATTTAACTCAGATGACCATTATATCTACTACTGTTGGCAGGAATCCCTAAGAAGAAATGGAGTAGCCATCACAGTCAACAAAAGAGTCCGAAATGAAGTACTTGGATGAAATCTCAAAAACGACAGAATGATCTCTGTTTGTTTCCAAGGCAAACCATTCAATATCACGGTAATCCAAGTCTATGCCCCAACCAGTAACGCTGAAGAAGCTGAAGTTGAACGGTTCTATGAAGACCTACAAGACCTTTTAGAACTAACACCCAAAAAAGATGTCCTTTTCATTATAGCAGACTGGAATGCAAAAGTAAGAAGTCAAGAAACACCTGGAGTAACAGGCAAATTTGGCCTTGGAGTATGGAATGAAGCAGGGCAAAGGCTAATAGAGTTTTGCCAAGGGAACGCACTGGTCATAGCAAACACCCTCTTCCAAGAACACAAGAGAAGACTCTACACATGGACATCACCAGATGGTCAACACTGAAATCAGACTGATTATATTCTTTGCAGCCAAAGATGGAGAAGCTCTATACAGTCAGCAAAAACAAGACCGGGAGCTGACTGGGGCTCAGATCATGAACTCCTTATTGCCAAATTCAGACTTAAATTGAAGAAAGTGGGGAAAACCACTAGACCATTCAGGTATGACCTAAATCAAATCCCTTATGATTATACAGTGGAAGTGAGAAATAGATTTAAGGGACTAGATCTGATAGAGTACCTCATGAACTATGGATGGAGGTTCGGGACATTGTGCAGGAGACAGAGATTAAGACCATTCCCATGGAAAAGAAATGCAAAGAAGCAAAATGGCTGTCTGAGGAGGCCTTACAAATAGCTGTGAAAAGAAGAGAAAGAAAAAAAGGAGAAAAGGAAAGATATTCCCATCTGAATGCAGAGTTCCAAAGAATAGCAAGGAGAGATGAGAAAGCCTTCCTCAGTGATCAATGCAAAGAAACAGAGGAAAACAACAGAATGGGAAACACTAGAGATCTCTTCAAGAAAATTAGAGATACCAAGGGAACATTTCATGCAAAGATGGGTTTGATAAAGGACAGAAATGTTATGGACCTAACAGAAGCAGAAGATATTGAGAAGAGGTGGCAAGAATACACAGAAGAACTGTACAAAAAAGATCTTCACAACACAGATAATAACGATGGTGTGATCACTCACCTAGAGCCAGACATCCTGGAATGTGAAGTCATGTGGGCCTTAGAAAGCATCACTACGAACAAAGCTAGTGGAGGTGATGGAATTCCAGTTGAGCTATTTCAAATCCTGAAAAATGATGCTGTGAAAGTGCTGCACTCAATATGTCAGCAAATTTGGAAAACTCAGCAGTGGCCACAGGACTGGAAAAGGTCAGTTTTCATTCCAATCCCAAAGAAAGGCAATGCCAAAGAACGCTCAAGCTACTGCACAATTGCACTCATCTCACACGCTAGTAAAGTAATGTTCAAAATTCTCCAAGCCAGGCTTCAGCAATACATGAACCGTGAACTCTCAGATGTTCAAGCTGGTTTTAGAAAAGGCAGAGGACGCAGAGATCAAATTGCCAATATCCGCTGGATCATCGAAAGAGAGTTCCAGAAAAACATCTATTTCTGCTCTATTGACTATGCCAAAGCCTTTGACTGTGTGGATCACAATAAACTGTGGAAAATTCTGAAAGAGATGGGAATACCAGACCACCTGACCTGCCTCTTGAGAAACCTGTATACAGGTCAGGAAGCAACAGTTAGAACTGGACATGGAACAACAGACTGGTTCCAAATAGGTAAAGGAGTACATCAAGGCTGTATATTGTCACCCTGCTTATTTAACTTATATGCAGAGTACATCATGAGAAACGCTGGGCTGGAAGAAGCACAGCTGGAATCAAGATTGCCGGGAGAAATATCAGTAACCTCAGATATGCAGATGACACCACCCTTTATGGCAGAAAACTAAGAGGAACTAAAAAGCCTCTTGATGAAAGTGAAAGAGGAGAGTGAAAAAGTTGGCTTAAAGCTCAACATTCAGGAAACTAAGATCATGGCATCTGGTCCCATCACTTCATGGGAAATAGATGGGGAAATGGTGTCAGACTTTACTTTTTTGGGCTCCAAAATGGTGCAGATGTTGATTGCAGCCATGAAATTAAAAGACGCTTACTCCTTGGAAGGAAAGTTATGGCCAACCGAGACAGCATATTAAAAAGCAGAGACATTACTTTGCCAACAAAGGTTCGTCTAGTCAAGGCTATGGTTTTTCCAGTGGTCTTGTTGGATGTGAGAGTTGGACTGTGAAGAAAGCTGAGCGTCAAAGAATTGATGCTTTTGAACTGTGGTGTTGGAGAAGACTCTTGAGAGTCCCTTGGACTGCAAGGAGATCCAACCAGTCCATCCTAAAGGAGATCAGTCCTGGATGTTCATTGGAAGGACTGGTGCTGAAGCTGAAACTCCCATACTTTGGCCACCTCATGCGAAGAGTTGACTCACTGGAAAAGACCCTGATGCTGGGAGGGATTGGGGGCAGGAGGAGAAGGGGACGACAGAGAATGAGATGGCTGGATGGCATCACCGACTCGATGGACATGAGTTTGAGTAAACTCCGGGAGTTGGTGATGGACAGGGAGGCTTGGCATGCTGTGATTCATGGCATCGCAAAGAGTCGGACACGACTGAACTGAACTGATAGTAGTTTTCTACTGCTGCACAAAAGATTACCACATATTTAGTGGCTTAAAATAACAACCATTTAATCATCAAAAAATTTACAAACAAATGCTGGAGAGGGTGTGGACAGAAGGAAACTCTCCTGCATTGTTGGTGGGAATGTAAATTGGTATAACCACTATGGAGAACAGTATGGAGGTTCCTTAAGAACTACAAACAGAGGTATCATATGACCCTGCACTCCCAGTCCTGGAAAAAAACATGATCCGAAAGGATACATGCACCCCAACGTTCATTGCAGCCCTGTTTACAAGAGCCAAGACATGGAAGCAACCTAAATGTCCATCAACAGAGGAATGGATACAGAAGATGTGGCATATATATAAATGGAATATTACTCAGCCATTATAAAGAATGAAATAATGTCATTTGCAGCAGCATGAAGGACCTAGAGTGTCATACTGAGTGAAGTCAGAGAAAGAGAAATATCATATGACATCCCTGATATGTGGAATCTAAAAAGAAATTATATAAATGAACTTATTTACACAATAGAAAGAGACTCACAGACTTAGAAAAAGAACTTACAGTTGCCCATTTGGGGAAGGGATAATTAGGGAGTTTGGGAAGGTTATGTATACACTGCTATACTCAAAATGGATAACCAACAAGAACCAGTTGCATAGCACATGGAACTTTACTCAATATCTTGTGCCAGCCTGGATGGGAAGGGGGTTTGGGAGAGAATGTGTGTGGGCTTAGTCGCTCAGTCGTGTCCAACTCTGAGATCCCATGGACTATAGCCCACCCAGCTCCTCTGTCCATGGGGATAATCCAGGCAAGAATACTAGAGTGGGGGGGTGGGTTGCCATTTCCTTCACCAGAATATCTTTCCGATCCAGGGATGGAACCCGTGTCTCTTACGTTTCCTGCACTGGCAGGAGGGTTCTTTACCACTACCGCCACCTGCGTGGATACGTGTATATGTATGACTGAGTCACTTTGCTGTTCACCAGAAACCACCACAAGATTGGCAATCGGCTACACCCCAATACAAAATAAACAACCTAAAGTATGAAAAGAAAAACCCAGCCATTTATCAGCTCATAGTCTGTAGGCTGGGATTCTCGGCAGAGCATGACTAGGTTCTCTGCTCAGGGTCTCACCAGGTGTGCCCGTTGCCGGAGGAATTCAGTTCTTTGTGGCTACAGGGCTCTGGTCTGCCTCTCCTCACTGGCCATCAGCTGGGGATGCACTCAGCTCCTAGAGGCTGCCTACCTTCCCTGCCAGGTGGCCATTCCACGCTCCAAGTCAGCCAGAGAGAATCTCCCGCATGTCAAATGCCACTCACACTTTTGATCTCTGACTTTCTCTGTCTCTGACTAACAGACCCAGATTCAAATGGCTCGTATGAGAGAGAAGACACTCAGAAGAGGAGGCGGCAATGTTACCCCAGAGTCTAGAGTAATATGGCCTCAAGCCTAGGTATGGAAGATGAAAGAGGCTGAATTTTGGACTTTTAGCCTCCAGAACTGTGAGAAAATAAATTTCTGTTGTCTTAAGCCAAAAACAAAACACCTCATGTGATCAGGTCAGGCCCACTTAGAGAATCTCCCCATGTTAAGGTGAACTGATTTGGGACCTTAATCTTATCTTCAAATTCCCTTTCGTCATATAATCAAGGGAGTGATATTTAATCAAATTCATGCGTTCTGCCCACACTTGAGGGGAGATTATGCAAGATTATTCCTAAAACACAGCTTCTGTTTGATGTGCCTTACACATCTTCTTAGGCACCATGCTGTGAGGAAGCACAAGTGGCTTTAATAGTCCCAGCTGAGCTCCCAGTAACAACCGGTACCAACTTGCCTGCCTTGTTAGGGAACCATTTTGAAAGTGGATCTTCCAGCCCCAAGCTGAGCTGCCTCAGGTGGATCAGATAAGCTGGCTCTATTTAGTCTCACCCAAATTGAAAATATCTGAGTACAATAAAAGACTGTTGTTCTAAGCCACTATATTTTGGGGTGGTTTGTTACACAGTAATGGGTAATCAAAACCAAGTAGCAACCTACGGGAGATGATCTCCAAATACTGATAGCTTCTAATGGACAAGGTGTGGCAACTTACATTTATTTTAGGACACCGGAGCATCTGGCAGTGTAGACCTAAAATGTCATTCCATTCATGGTTTGCTGATTTATTAATTCCAATTTATAATGAATTGACTCACACCAGTATATCAGTCATCCATATGTGGAAGCCCAGCGCTTTAAAAGGGTTATATAAAAATAATGCTGCTTTCCTTTTGAACAATGGTTATACTGTGTATTTTAAAACTATATCTGTAAAACATCTGGGATGTAAATGAACACAGATAATGAATATTAATTTTTAAAGTATAATGGGCTCATTATAAATCACTGCATGTATGCTCACCTGCTAAGTCATGTTCGACTCTATGACTTCATGGACTGTAGCCCGTCAGGCTCCTCTGTCCAGGGGATTCTCCAGGCAGGAATACTGGAGTGGGTTGCCACTACCTCCTCCAAGGGATCTTTCTGACCCAGGGATCAAACCAGTGTCTCCTGCATTGCAGGCAGATTCTTTACCACTGAGCCACCTGGGATGCCCTATACATCACTATGTAAGTACAGACTATACAGTCCATGGAATTCTCCAGGCCAGAATGCTGGAGTGGGTAGCCTTTCCCTTCTCAGGGGATCATCCCAACCCAGGGATCAAACCCAGGTCTCCAGCACTGCAGGTGGGTTCTTTACCAACTGAGCTATCAGGGAAGCCCATAAAATGAAAGTCACTCAGTTGTGTCTGACTTTTTCAGACTGTATAGTCCATGGAATTCTCCAGGCCAGAATACTGGAGTGGGTAGCTGTTCCCTTCTCCAGGGGATCTTCCCAACCCAGGGATCGAACCCAGGGCTCCCGCATTGCAGGAAGATTCTTTACCAGCTGAGCCACCAGGGAAGCCCACTAACATTTCAACATATACTTAATTACTTTTCGACTCATCATTTTTACTGCAAAAAGTAGAAAACACTGGGAAGACCACCATCAGCTTTGTCATTAAGAATTTTCATCAATGGATATTAACTATTAGGTGAAAGACTTGGGAGAACAGAATATTCATCCACTCTCAAAGAGGCTCCAGAGAGGAGAGGAAAAGGTACCTTTATAATGGAGAAACCTGACAGACAATTCCTTAACCACATGATCAAACTCACTGTCACCAGTGATGGAAACAAATATCAGGTGCCTCCCATTGTAATGCATTCAAGACAACCACACCTGTGTAGTATTCTTACCAAAAAACATTCCATTTAAATTTAATTAAGATAAAACAGACTAATCCAAATTAAAGACGTTCTGAAAAACCACTGACTTGTACTTTTCAAAAATATCATATCACAAAAGAAAAAAAAAAGCTGGGGAACTCTTCTAGATTAAGGGAGGTTAATCTAAAAAAATATAACTACATGTGAATCTTGAGTGGATCCTGGATTTTCCCCCTCCAACAAGAAAAAAAACAGCCATAAAATTATTTAAATATGCACTGCTTATTAGATGAAAATGCTGTACTAAATGTTAAGCATCTGAGTGGATTATTGTAGTTTGGAGAATGTCCTTGTGAAGAGCCAGAAGCTGAAATATATAGAGGTGAAATATCCGCAGGTAATTCAGGCAAATTGTGCAGAGAAAATTCTGTACTTGGTTGAAGAATTTTGTATCAACATCTAGTTAATGCAGTCCACAGACTAGAGAGAGCAAGCAGGGTTTCCTTTGTACCTGAGAAGTGGTACGCTAGACCACCATCTCCCCCGGAAGCACCTGGAGCACTGAAAGGTTTCAAGTTGCGGCAGCACACTACGGAGGCAAAGACAAGGTTGTACGCGCATCTTTGCTTAAATACACTAGTGCGCGTGCAAACATGCATGCAGACTCTACACACTTTACGGCAGTCATGCAAAGGCAAAAAGGCGAGGCCACGCTTCATGTTCCCAAAGACGGGCATGACAGTGGCACGTGTCCTCTGGCGCACTTTACGGCGGAAACGCAAAGTCACGAGGGCAGGCCACGCCTCTGCCCGCAAAGGAACACGGGACATGTGCTGTCTGGCATGCTTTACGGCTGTCGCGTGTTAGGTGCGAGACTTGGGGCTAATGCAGCTTCCGGGTAGGCTGAGGTTCGAGGTTCTACGCCCCACGTCAGTATCGGTTAGCTGTTCGTTTGTTGGTGCTCTCAAGTCTTGACGATGATGGCAGCGGTGGTGGCTCTGTGGCGGAAGGCGATGGAGACCGTGAAGACTAAGGAGTTCCGAGATTACCTGACCAGCACGCACTTCTGGGGCCCAGTGGCCAACTGGGGCCTCCCGCTGGCCGCCTTCAGGGACATGAGGGCATCACCGGACATCATCAGTGGCCGCATGACGACTGCGCTCATCTTCTACTCGATGGCCTTCATGCGCTTCGCCTACCGTGTACAGCCTCGCAACTTGCTGCTGATGGCGTGTCACGGCACCAACATAGTGGCCCAGAGTATGCAGGCGGGCCGCTACCTCATCCACCACTATGGCGGTGGCACCGCGGCAGCCACCACTGCTGCTGTCTCTGCCGCCTCTGCCACCTCTGCGGATTCTACTGCAGCTACCACCCCTGCAGCTCAAGACCCTGTGGCTGACAGTGACTGCCGGGAGATCTCCTACTGTTGTCTAGTGACCTGGGACTGTGATTGAGTGGCCTGATCGAATCTCTGCAGCTTCCACGCACTGAACTAATCTTCCTAAACAAAAAGTTTTAAAGTTTGGTTTTGACTCTGAAACAGTGCAAATTTGATTGAAAGCTGCCGTTCAGTTAATAAAAAATGGCAAAGAGCACAGAACTGACGCTGTTGAGTACCGTTTATTTCGTGGAGAAATAAAATGGTTTTTAGGTGAGGGTAGATTGGCTAGTCTTCCTCTCTGCGGGGCCTGCAACTCGAGGGTTAATTTATGTAGGGGAGGAAGAGTGAATTGAAAACACTTCCAAGTATTGATTTTTTTTTTTTTTTAAAAAAAGCTCTCTTGGGAACATGTTTTTGGTACTTGTTTTGGGTGTTCAGGTTTAAATAAGGGTGCTTAGTAGAATATGACTTTAAAAACTTGATATAGCCACAATCTCTTTATACCAATAGATTCAAGGGCTATTTCTACTGAGGTAAATATTTCCAAGTGGGTTTAAATGAATTCAGTGATATCCAGCTTAGACTTTTAAGGTGTACTTAGCAAGAGACCGTAGAATCTCTTGGTGACCGAGAACAATGATAGAAGCTTCCATGGAAACAAGATAAATAACTCTGAGGTCAGTGGCTGTCAACCCGGAATTCTTGGTAAATAGAAAATAAAAACAAGATCATAATCCTTCCCTCTTTTCCTCATGCCTAAAAATGGGGGAAATGGCAGTTTGTAAAACTGGTGAACTTATCGCCCAGTGTTGCATGCTAGCTAGGGTTGGGGGTGAGGGTCAGTGGTCAACAGTATCAGCCCAGGGTATCCCCTCTAGGAGGACTTCCTAAGTGGCTTGGTGGTAAGGAATCCACCTGCAATACAGGAGATGCAGAAGACATGGGTTTGATCCCTGGGTCAGGAAGATTCCCCTGAAAGAGGAGGAAATGGCAACTGACCAGTATTCTGGGAAATCCCATGGACAGAGGAGACTGGGGGGCTACAGTAGTCCATGGGGTCTCAAAGAATCAGACATGACTAAGCACACACACATCCATGCTAGTCCATGGGGGGGAGGGGTCACAAAGAATTGGATATGACCAAGTGCATGCACATGCGCACATGCACACACACACACACACCCATGCTAGGAATCCTATGAGTGCTCAAGGATTTGCTTAAACCTGGGAGCGTGAGGAGGGAAAAAGATAAGGATGGGGTTGTGGGTGTGAGGCCATTACCTCTACAGCAGAGGCTGCCCTCTAGGATTTGATCCCAAATCCCCCGAATCCCTTGGGAGAATGCAGAAGGTTCCAAAGTGATCTACTGGGGAACCTCAATTAATGCAAGTGTTCAAAGGTGCTTACACCCTGCTTTTGTCAAAGATTTCAAATGCAAAGACACTGAAAACAACTCTGAAAGCTTCTGAAGACATCAGGTTTTGGACAAGACAGGCACAAGTTTACCTTCTGTGGCATCTACACAACAGTCCTCTTTGGAGGCAGTCTCTGCATTTCACATTTTGCATACAGGGGGAAAAACAAACTCTGGAAAATGACAGCGTGAGTTATCTATTGCTGTGTAACAGATCACCCCCACACTTAGCTTAAAACAACAAATATCTCACACAGAGTTTTGGAGGGTCAGCAATCTGGGAGGGGCTTAAGTGCTTCTGGCTTGGTCTTTCAGCTGTCTGCTGGGGCTGCAGTCTCTGAAAACTTGCCTGGGGCTGGAGGATCCACTTCCAAGCTCATTCACACAGTTGTTTGCAGGAGGCTTCACTTCCTTGTCATGTGGGCCATAGGGCTGTTCACAACATGGCTTCCCCCCAGAGAAGGTGTTCCAAGAGACAGAAAGTCCAAGATGGAAGTTGCAGTCTTCTATAGCTTAACTTGGGAGGTGACATACTATCACTTCAGCTGTGTTTGCTTGGTCACATGGACCAACCTTGGTGCACTACGGGAAGACAACAGAAGGATAGCACGAGGCAGGGATCATTGGGGGCCATCTTGGAGGCTGGCTACCACACACGGTTGTGAAGTAAAAATTTTCATACCTTTCTGAAACTCAGTAGAAAGTAATAAATCATGCAAGATCATTACCCACCTTCCCCAAGAGATGTCACAAAATGCTCAGTTTACAATTGTGCGATCATTACAAACAAGCATATATCATAGAGGATGGTTCTTGAGGAGCAGGAAAGAAGTCTCTGGAAGACGTGGTAGCTTCTAATATTTCAGATAGTTCAGACATACAATAATAAAAAGCAGTTCTAAAAGTTCTGAAATGAATCATAACCTTGGTATCAAGATGTTTATTGAAACTTTAAAGGATTTTCCCCCTTCGCTCTTACATGAGTAGAAATTAATATATTTCTAGATTTGTTTTACAAAATATATTTTGTAATTTGAGTATTGCATTTTAGTCAAGGGCCACTGTCTGTTGAAGCCATATGAGAGCAGATAGGTTTCTAATTAACCTGGTAAGGGGAAAGGGGGTAATCCCTGTTGATAATTTCCTGTCACTCTACATTTATAATTTAGAAGCCAAAACAGTTAGAGAAAAAAAATCCCAAAGATTGCTACGCCTCCATTCTAATGCAAGGCTTCACTTACAGGATCTAATTTGTAGTACGCCCACCCAGCTCAGAGCTCCAACCCTTTGTTGTCTAGGATATTAGTGTTTACAGCCATGTAAGTGATTAATACTTTAATAAAAATGTACTCTTCAAATCATTAGGGTAATAATCATTTCATAATCCCCCCAAACTCTCAAACATAATCCTTTCTGGCCTTGACAATTTGACTTAAAACTGTCTACAGTTCTCTATCATTGCTTTATAAAGCAATAACATTTTCCAAATTGGCAGAGCTCTTTTTCCAAAAGTTTTTCTTACTGACACACTTCGGTTATTTCCCAGAATTGTGGTTTTGTATTTGTGAGTTTAATACATAACGTCTTTCTCTTGAGGTCCTCTGACTTTCCCAGCAAAACCCAAGATAAAATCCAAAGAACTGCCTTATCCTTGCAACTTGAATGCTACAACCATTTTGCTCCTCTAATTCTTTCAAAACTATGAACCTTATACCATGTACCAGGGAGAGGCCAGGTGCACATCACATTGCTGGACCAAAACAAGGCATCTGGAGATGAAACAGCGCTGTGTGGGAAGGAAACCACTTCCTGGGCTTCTCCTGACCCTGACAACTCACAAATGCCCCTGGAGAGGGAGCTGACACCCACAATAATGTAGACCACAATATATTCCAGCAAATGTGACACACAGGTCTTACAGCTTGAGTTTATGTCTAGTATTTTGAAATACAAAATTTTAATGAAAAAATTTCAAAATACAGGAGTGCATATTGTTGTTCAAATTTCATATGGGAGTGTGCCAAGGACAGAAAAGCCAAATTCGACCCCAATTCCTTTCGCAGAGGCAACCTGGGGGAAAAACTTGGGAAAAGCTGAAAGCGCCATAATTTTATAGCATGCTATACATTTTTGGGGGCTCCAAAATCACTGCAGATGGTGATTGCAGCCATGAAATTAAAAGACGCTTACTCCTTGGAAGGAAAGTTATGACCAACCTAGACAGTATATTAAAAAGCAGAGACATTACTTTGCCAACAAAGGTCCGTCTAGTCAAGGCTATGGTTTTTCCAGTGGTCTTGTTGGATGTGAGAGTTGGACTGTGAAGAAAGCTGAGCGTTGAAGAATTGATGCTTTTGAACTGTGGTGTTGGAGAAAACTCTTGAGAGTCCCTTGGACTGCAAGGAGATCCAACCAGTCCATCCTGAAGATCAGTCCTGGGTGTTCATTAGAAGGACTGATGCTGAAGCTGAAACTCCAATACTTTGGCCACCTCATGTGAAGAGCTGACTCATTGGAAAAGACCCTGATGCTGGGAGGGATTGGGGGCAGGAGAAGAGGACGACAGAGGATGAGTTGGCTGGATGGCATCACCAACTCGATGGACATGAGTTTGAGTAAACTCCAGGAGTTTGTGATGGACAGGGAGGCATGGCGTGCTGCGATTCATGGGGTCGCAAAGAGTCAGACACGACTGAGCGACTGAACTGAACGCATTGTTATACATTCTGCTTTTCTATCTGTATGTCTTAGACATCATTTCCTATCAGCATGGCAGCCTTACCTCCTTCTTTTTTAACAGTCGTGCAATTCTTGGCAACATGGATGTGCCGTGATTATTTAACTGGTCCTCTCTCCATGGCTGCCTGCCAAGACTGCTGTGAACACCCTTCTGTGCACGCTCTGTGCCCTCGTACAGAGATCCAGAAGGTTGATGTCCCTGCACACACACTGTTTGCTTTAAAGCCCCCTCTGGGCATGTCTTCTTAAATTAAATGCTGGCCACACCTCGTGGGTCACGGGATCTTAGTCCCCCACATCAGGGACTGAACCTGGGGCTCATGCAGTGAAAGTACTGAGTCCTAACCACTGGACAACCAAGGGAATTCCCTGAATTCATTTAATTCATTAGATCAGACAATAAATCCAATAAGATGAGAGCTCACGTACCATTGTCCATACTGTACAAATCTTCTCTTTTGCATCTACTTCAGTGCCTGGCATGTGGCTGACACTTGCTAAATGTTTGTTTGGTAGATAAGGAAAAGTGAAATAGATACAAGAGGAATGAAATAAAAGTATTCAAAACCCAAAGTTCCTAAGGTGAGAAACCAGATCTTAAATTGGTTAGTGAATCAAGATTTGATTTGATCCCAAGTTTTGTTACTTTATATCTAGAAACTAGGAAACATTTCATGAAGTTTCTTAGTTTGGTTGGGGGAGGGAGGTTGCAAGATGAAAGAAAATTGCAACTTTACTACTGAAGTCTTCTAAAGGTATTACAGGAAATGAAGGGAGAAAGAAAAAGCAAGATTAAAGACCAAATAGCAGCATGAAAGATGAAAGCAGGAAGTTACAGGCATATGAGCATTCATCCAGGTTTTACACCATTACATTCAATGCATTTTAATGTAAGAATACACCAAATATATCCCCCACCCCCATTCCCTAAAAATCCCATCCTTGATGGGCAGCTGAGTAAGCAAAGGAGCAGGGCTTCAGTTGGGTCGACTGGAAGCACTTTCTCCAGGCAGTGGGGAATGTGGCAAGTCTGTCCCTGAAGATCCAGGGGCAACATGGGCTAGCTCACCACCACTGTGCTTTTGTGCTTAGTCATTCAGCCATGTCCAACCCTTCGCGACCCCACGGACTGTAGCCCACCAGGCTCCTCTTTCCATGGGGATTCTCCAGGCAAGAATACTGGAGTGGGTTGCCATTTCCTCCTCCAGGGGATCTTCCCAACCCAGGGACCAAACCCAGGTCTCCTGCATTACAGGTGGTTTCTTTACCATCTGAGCTACCAGGGAAGCCCAAGAATACTAGAGTGGGTAGCCTATCCCTTCTCCAGGGGATCTTCCCAACCCAGGAATCAAACCAGGGTCTCCTGCATTGCAGGCAGATTCTTTTTTTTTTTTTTTTTTTGCAGGCAGATTCTTTACCAGCTGAGCTACAAGGGAAGCCCACTGGCTTTGGAAATGAGCAGACGTGGGGGAAGGTGAGGGTAAAGCTGATCCCACAGGCCACTGCACACAACAGGACAGGGGTTTGCAGTTCAAGAAACAAATAGGACAAAGCGGAAAGTGGATGACTTTTGGGGTAAGAGGAACAGAGTGAATTTGTGAAGTTGCTGAAAGAAAATGATGTCTTTGAACTTCCATAAGAATGTTCAAATTTCCTTCTTAAATCTCATAACAAAGGACCAGGCTTGGTTAACAATGTAATGAATATTTACATCTATGAATACCTCTACACTATCAGCCGACCCTTCAGTTAAGGAATATTCATCGAGCACCCATGGACCACACCCTGTGCTCAGCACTTGAAATAACTGAACAGAAAGAGCTGTGATACCAGCCTGGGCCCTCCTGCTATGCTGTCAGTCAAGTTACTGTATTCTCAGCCCAGCTCTCTGTCTTATCGTCTCAGGCTACCAGAAATGGGTACTCACAGTCCTCTACTAACTGGAAATGCTGGCAAGAAGGAAGGATTTATATCACAACATCAATACATCACAGCCCACCTGTGGGCATCCTCATAATTGAGACTTTAAGGCAAGGGTGTGTGTACCAGTGGGCAGAGAACTCAGCGTTGCCCTTCACAACAGGCCTGGCCGAACACAAGCCTAGTTACTGTTGAAGCAGTTAAGAGTTTTAGGACCAGAAAAGAATGTCACCTTTTAAACAGCAACACAAAACGAAAAACAAAACCTGAAAACAAACCACAAAAAAAAAAAACCCTAGATGATAGCAAGTTTGGTACAAGAGTATCTAATATTTTTTGGTTGGTACAGATAAAAACACCAAGCTTGTGAATGTTAAAAAAACAAAAACAAAAAAAAAACTCCCGAAGAGTCAAAGGAAAGAAATTACAGGAAAAGAACACAAATCCCTTTTTGTTTGAGTGGAGTACTCCGGAGAGTTTTTCCTTTGGCCAGAAAAGGATGCCTGAGATGGAAGCCTGGGTGACTTTCACAGAACACGCCTGATCTTTGTGGAAGGTCGACCTAAAATAGAAGAGAACATTTAATTTTCTTCATGAGGGAAAAAAGTAAAACACTGAATACCATTACTTTAATGAGGTTTTCTTATGAAAAGTAACAAGTTGCCATTATTAACGTCACAGCTAAGAGCAAGGCATCACTGCTATCATTTTAGGACTGAAGCGCTTTTTGATTGTCATAAAGTTGATTCATGTCAGACTAGCTAAATGACTTCAGGTATACTTGACTAAACAAAGCTGGCAGGGAGTTTATTTTGAATTAGTTCACAGATGTGAGACCTACCAATTAGAAAGAGCACAAAGCTCCGTGTTCTTTCAAATAATAAGGACACAGTGAAACTTCAGATGAGACTGGGTGTGCTATGGCCTTACCTAAGAGAACAGACATCAAAGAGATGAGGCCATTCAGTCCTTATTTAAATGTCGTATGTTTAAACTCACCTCAGGCCTTCCCTTCAGGTGTCTGTACCCCAGGTTCCTTTGAATCTGGTTTTAGATGCTGTTGACGGAGGCTGTCTAGCTTCTGCATATCTTCTGTCAGACCATTTCTAAGATCCTCATTGTTTCTTAGAAATTCTTTTACCACTTCCAGTTGGTTTAAGATCTGTACGAAGAAGCCATACAATACACAGCTTAGCTAATTTTATAGCAGACTTGAAATTCAGATGAAGAACTTACTAGCTCCAAAACTGAGTCCTGCTCCTGTGTCTACCAATAGCTGGTTTTGGGACCACACAAGCGAATGTTTGTCTTGTCTCCTTAAAAATTTTTGCTTTTAGGGGTTTATATCCAAAATATATAAAGAACTCATATGATTCAATAGCACAAAAACTACCCAAGTTAAAAATGGACAAAGGACCTGAACAGGCATCTTCCCAAAGAAAACATACAGGTACATGAAAAGGTGCTCAACAGCATTAATCATCAGCGAAATGCAAGTTAAGACCACAATGAGGTATCACCTCACACCTGTTAGAATGGTCATCCTCAAAAAGAGATAACAGATGCTGGTGAAGGTGTGGAGAAAAGGGAACCATGAGCACTGTTGGTAGAAATGTGAATTGGTACAGCCACTTTGGAAAACAATATGGAGGATCTTCAAAAAATTTAAAAGGAACTACCATATGATTTAGAAATTTGACCTCTGGGAATGTATCTGAAGAAAATGAAAACATCATGCTGAAGAGATATCTACATCTACATGTTAATAGCAGCATAATTCACAATAGCTAAGACAAGGAAACAACGTGAGTGTCCATAAACTTACAAATGGATAAAGAAGATGTGGTACATATACACAATGGAATATTATTTGGCCATAAAAAGACAGAAATCCTATCATTTGAGACAACACGGATGGACCTGGAGGGCATTATGATAAGTTAAATAAGTCAAGCAGAGAGAGACAAATACTCCATGATCTCACTTATATGTGGAATCTAAAACAAAAACAAAAAAATAAATTCTTATGAAAAGAGATCAGATTTGCAGTTACCAGAGGTGGGAATGGCTAAGTGAGTAAATCTTAACTGTTCTTATCACAAGGTAAAAAACATCTTTTTTCCTTTTTGGGGCATCTATATGAGATGATGTCATATAAATATAGGAAGTCCCCTAGAAAAAAATTTTTAAAGTTTTTTTTTTTTGCTGTAAAACTTCCTGAACAAGTATATACCTATATGTGTGTGTTTACATACATATATACATATGTACACATATACATATATATGTACATATATACATATACATATGTATACATATACATATATACACAAATATGATATATATGTATATAAAAAATGAAGCCCTTTCATTTTGAATTTTGTATCCACTTATTATAATTAAATATATACACACATACATACACATATGTGTATGTACACACATACACAAATGTATACACAAACGCATGTAAGTGTATACACTCACACATATACAGCTCTTTCAGTTTGAATTTTGTACACATGTATGACTGTTAAAAATGTCTACATATGTACATTTATTACTATTCAGTATTTATAAAATATACATACCTATTCACTAGTAGTAAATATACTGGTACAAAATTCAAAATGAACACAGGGTACAAGGTAAAAAGTTGGTTCTCTGTCACATCCTTTCCCTAGTCATTCAGCTCCTCTTAGAGGTGACCACAGTGTTCTTGTATCTCTTCCAGAGATACTCCATGCATTTACATGTGAACACATGTATATATGTGCACACATTTTTAAAATTCCAGTTTTATTGAGATATAATGGGCACATACACATTTTACAAAAACACAAATGGCAGCATATTAGACGTTATTCAACTGATGTTTTTTCTATATCAGAATATAAAGAGTGGCCTCATTTTTTTAATGTCTGAATAGTTTTTTAGTTATGGATGTTTCATATTTTAACATATTATTTCAAGCCTTCTGCTAAGAGAAATGCTGCTGTAGTAACTAACCTGGGACATGTGTCATTTTGCATAAAGTGACAGGTTATTTGTAGGATCTGCTTTTAGAAGCAGAATGGAGTTTTAATTAATAGAGTTTTCTGTTTTAATGTTAATAGATTTTGCCAAAACTGTCATCTCTAGAGGTTACAGCAATTTAAACTCCCATCAGTAACATACTTCTTGACATTTAAACTTAATAAAAGTGTGTACTCTCAGAATAGTACCACAGACATGTTTTCACTCAGCTTATCCCAGGATACCCTCAACTGGTCACTGTGCTTATTACAAAGAGGAAAGTTATTAACCTTTTGGGGTGTGGTGAATTTTTTTTTAAATAAGGGACCCCTAATTCCAAACTAGGTCAAGATGATCAAAAAGTGATGGAGTACCCTACTCCTAGCAGAGTCGTGGTTCTTAAATTTTAGAGATGTACACAATTGATTCTGGTGCTGGAGGAGGAGAACCCAAGCAGGCACCAGGTTATTGTGACGTGAGAGAATGAGACAGTCAGATGCAGAATAATGGCTGCCAGAGATGGGAGGGAGGGGAACACGGGAAGGGACTTGTGGCCAGGATGAACAGGGAGCAAAGCTGAGGTCTTCAGGTAGGTTACTAAGTAGATGGGGATGTTCCCTTCAGCTGGAGCTGGGTTGGTTTTCTTTTTTTTTTTCAATTTATTTTTATTTTTTGGCCATGCATATGTGATCTCAGTTCCCTGACCAGGGAACGAACTCGAGCCCCTGCAGTGGAAGCGCAGAGTCTTAACCACTGAACCACCAGGAAGTCCTAGCTGGAACTGTTTATTACATGGCTAGAAACAAGCCTACAGCCCCTGAAAGACTGTTGTTGCTATTGTTGTTTAGTCGCTAAGTTGTGTCCAACTCTTCGTGACCCTATGGACTGTAGCCCACCAGGCTCCTCCGTCCATGGGATTTCCCAGGCAAGAATACTGGAGTGGGTTGCCATTTCCTCCTCCAGCATATCTTTCTGACCCAGGGATCAAACCTGCTTGGCAGGTGGATTCTTTACCACTGAGTCACCTGGAAAGCCCTGCCTGAAAGATGTGTGTGGTGCTTAGTCACTCAGTCATGTCTGACTCTTTGCGACCCCATGGACTGCAGCTGGCCAGGCTCCTCTGTCCTTGGGAATTCTCCACGGAAGAATACTGGAATGGGTTGACATGCCCTCCTCCAGGGCATCTTCCTGACTCAGGAATGGAATCGGGGTCCCCCACATTGCAGGAGGATTCTTTACCAAGTGAGCCACCAGGGAAGCCCCTTAAATAATCAATTTGGAAACCATAAAGATGTGCAATGAAGCTTATATCAATGACATTATTCACGGTGGACATTAGTCACTGTGGGTACTGCACTGTTAGCGCTTATTGCCTGTGCCAGGCGTTCTAGATGCAGCCCAGGGTCCTTCCCGTTACAGCATTCCCATCAGACGCCTGAGACCATGCCGGCCTGGTCTGTGCACTAAGATGGACTGGGGTCCTCCCTCCCCAGAGACCTTCCCATTTGATGTCCTGAGAGCTATGATCCTTTGTGCTGTCACCTCCTGACCCTCTCTGCTCTTGAAATGTGCTTAAAAGAAATGATTATTTTAGCTTGGGGGGAAGATAAAGAGTCAAAAGGAGTTTTTTTTTTTTTAATTATTAAGAATGGGGAAGTCTTGTGCACCTTAAGTGGGAAGAGGAAGTAAAGATGGAAAAACTTAAGTCCTAGAAAAGTTATGGAATGCAGTTGGATAGACTTGGGTATTGAAACCCAGCTCTGTCACTTAACTAGCTGTGTGACTAGCAAGAATTGACCTCTCTGAGCTTATTTCCATATACGCAAATATAGGATGACCATACATATGCCAACCAGGATTCTTGCAAGGGTTAGATATAATCTACTAAAAGCACATAACACTACATCTGGTACATTCCTTCCTTCTGACAATCATTTAACAAAAGCATCATGAGAGTTAAACGGATGACTCAGAAGCTGGAATGAAGACTGCCAAGGAGAATTATCAACAACCGCAGTTATGTAGATGATACCACTGTAATGGCAGAAAGCGAAGAGGAACTAAAGAGCCTCTTGATGAGTGTGAAAGAAGAGAGTGAAAAAGCTGGCTTAAAACTCAACATTGAAAGAACTAAGATCATGGATCCAGTCCCATCACTTCATGGCAAACAGATTGGGGAAAAAGTGGAAGCAGTGACAGATCATATTTTCCTGGACTCCAAAATCACTGCGGACAGTGACTGTAGCCATGGAATTAAAAGATGCTTGCTCCTTGGAAGAAAAGCTATGACAAACCTAGACAGTGTTATTAAAAAGTGGAGGTACCACTTTGCCAACGAAGATCCATACAGTCAAAGTTATGGTTTTTCCAGCAGTCATGTACGAAAGTGAGAGGTGGACCATAAAGAAGGCTCAATGCCGAAGAATTAATGCTTGTGAATTGTGCTGGAGTAGACTCTTGAAAGTCCCTTGGACTGTAAGGAGATCAAACCAGTCAATCCTAAAGGAAATCAATTCTGAATATTCGTTAGAAGGACTGGTGTGGAAGCTGAAACTCCAATACTTTGGCCACCTAATGCGAAGAGCTGACTCATCGAAGAGGACCCTGATAGTGGGAAAGAATGAGGGCAGAAGGAGAAGGGGGTGACAGAGGATGAGACGGTTGGATGGCATCACCGACTCAATGGACATGAATCTGAGCAAACTCCGGGAGATAGTGAAAGACAGGGAAGCCTGGCGTGCTGCAGTTCATGGGGTCGCAAAGAGTCGGATGTGACTATGTGACTGAACAACAATTCTGAGTCTACTATGTACCTGGTGGGCACCATTCTAGGCAAAAGATGGTTAGTAAGTACATCCATACTCTCAGCACTTAAGCCAAAACCCTTGCACTTGTCTTTGACGCCTTTCCTTCTCTCACACGCCATGTGTGCTCCCCCTTCTCATCGCCTCTACTCTTCACCCTTCCACCCTGGCCCGAACTACCACCTCTCTGACCAGGTAACTGTGGCAGCCTCCTAACATCTCCCTATTTCCATCTTTGGTCCCCGGCCCCGCATCCTCTACATGGCGGCCAGTGTGCTCCTTTTATTGTTCTGCAGCATTGCTCACAAGGCTTCCCTTCTATCTGCTCCTACCACACTCCCCCCGCGCTGCTCATATCGCCCTGCCCTCGGCCTGAATGCTCCTCCTCCAGATGTGCCACCTGTCACAGCCCAACACCTGTCCCCATTCGGCCACTCCTGATCCCCACACTCTGCTCCCCACAGTACTTCTCCTCTTTCTAAATGCCTCATCATTACTTATTACATGGACCGTTTACCATCTGTCTCTCCCAAGGGGACCTTTGTTTTGTTCACTGATGCACGTCAAGCTTCTCGAACTGCGCCTGGCACACAGTCAGCACTCACTCATGAACTAAATCTGGACTTTAACGAATGGAGTGTCAATCACATCCTTTCCCCACCTGCCTCGACTGCATTCGGTCGCTGTCCTTTCTCCCCAAGCTTCCCTATGAAAGTGGCTCCCCCACCAGGATTTAAAAAATCAGTAGTGATTTTAAAGAACAGACACGTGGACACAGAGGGGTAAGGGGAGGTAAGATGAATTAGGAGAGTGGGACTGACATATACACACTACCGTGTGTAAAACAGATGGCTAGTGGGAAGCTGCTATATAGCACATGGAGCTCAGCTTGGTGCTCTGTGATGACCCAGAGGGGTGGGAAGGGAGAGTGGGGGTGGGAGGGAGGCTCAAGAGGGACAGCAGATATATATACATAGAGCTGATTCACTTCCTTGCACGTTTTCTCATATTTTAACATCTCAAATGAGATTGCACTTTACCATTCATAGCACATGCTTGCGTGCTAAGTTGCTTCAGTTATGTCCAACCCTTTGCAACCCTATGGACTACAGCCCTCTGGGCTCTTCTGTCCATGGGATTCTCTAGGCAAGAATACTGCAGTGGGCTGCCATGGCCTGCTCCAGGGGTCTTCCTGACCCAGGGATCGAATCCGTGTCTCTATGTCTCCTGCATTGGCAGGTGGGTTCTTTACCACTAGCGCCACCTGGGAAGCCCACCATGTATCTTACAGTAAATGAGCAGCATTTTTTTTTCTTTGAAAGTAACTGAATTAGTAATGTGTCGTGCAATTCACAGTGTTTTACACTCACTGAAATTTGGTTTATCAAATCCTCTGACTTTGGAGACTAACCTGAAAGAACGTGAATAATCATACATAGTGCTAAAATTTCAAAAGAGGTCCGTTCCATGCATCGTGGATAGACAACCTACAGCTTCTGAGATAATGTGCCAATCAAGTCAAACTTACATTCTGATCAATTGAAATATCAAAAGAAATGCCACGGTCTACTGAACAGAAAGCATGAAAAATGAGAATTTATCACCCCTATCTAGAGACTTTGGGACCCAGAGGACAAGTCAATTAACCCCAATTTCCTCTCTGTGAAATGGAGATAATGAGGGGTCAAAATTTCCAATTGCTAGCTCCTCGATGACACGACAGGAGACAGGATAACCAGTGCATGGCATGTGGGAAGGCAGGCTCAGGGTCAGAGTGGGGAGACCCCTGGGCCAGCCCTCACGCCCCGGCCCTGAGGCCTCTCACCCCGCAGCACTTGCTCCTCAGGGTTGTGGTAAAGCAGCGGATTGCCAGGGTCCCTTCCCACTCTCAACTGGCAGAGACTCCTGGTTTCAGTGTATTGCTACTGATGCATTTTGCTCTTTGTTACACAAACAGGAAAAGAATTGCAGCTCCCTCAAGGAAGAAGACAGCATTTCTGATGACTTTGGGGTCCATGAGCCTGAGCCCCTGGTTTTCGTCTGTTGGCCGACTTTGGGGGTTAGTTCTGATGGCATTTTCAAATAAAGCCAGATGAAACAGATGGATTTAGGAAATAGATTTAACAGTCTTATTCATCATCTTAAATACTTATTGTGTGCCATGGTGGGTGTGCCCCCAAACCAGAGGTATCCAGTCCCTGTGCCAAAGGAGCCCATCAAGCTGAGTGAAACACCCGGGTCAAGGTCGGACACCTTAACAAAGGCACATGGACCTGTACGGAGCATGGCCTCAAAAAAGAAGTACACACTTTGTATTAAAACATGCTGTGTTTTATACGACAGCCTGGATGGGAGGGGAGTTTGGGGGACAATGCGTGCGTGCTGTCACTTTAGTCACATCTGACTCTTTGTGACCCCACTGACTGTAGCCCGCCAGGCTCCTCTATCCATGGGATTCTCCAGGCAAGAATACTGGAGTGAGTTGCCATGCCCTTCTCTAGGGGATCTTCCTGACCCAGGGATTGAACCTGCGTCTCTGTCTCCCGCATTGGCAGGCAGGATCTTTACCACTAGAACCACCTGAGAAGCACTCGGGGGAGAACAGATACATGTATGTGTATGGCTGAGTCCCTCTGCTGTTCGCCTGAAACTATCGTAACATTGTTAATTGGCTATATTCCAACACAAAATAAACAAGTTAAAAAAAAAAGTAAAGTTCAAAATCAGCCTATTAAAAAAATAAATAGAACATGTTGTGTTTAACGAGGTAATCAGCAAAACTACTTTCCTTGGACAAGGTGGAATGGACATAAAATGACCTGTCCAAGATCTCCTGGGAATCTGGAATTCTAATCCAGCAGGCTATTTCTAAACCTTACAACAATATAATTTTATTATTGTTAATTTTTTTTAATACCTTGCCTGTAACAAAGGAGATTCCTAGCTCCTGTACTTGAGGCCCTCATTAGCCTGCAGTGTCCAGAGCTAGAACCCTTGTTGATTCTTTAACCTTTGCCACCTCCTGCTGGGTCCAAGAAATCTCATTGGCAACTATAAGCCATCAGCTTTGCCCGGCAGTGCCTCCAGAACTTGGCTCCTGCCTCCTGCACACTTCTAGCTTTTGTCCTTTTTCTCTCATCCTCACATAACTGCAAGAGCCTCCTGGCTTGTCTTCAACCTCTGATTGCCCTAAGACTTCACTTTGCAAAAGCCATTATCTAATCTATTTCATTTACTCTCTCTTGCTTTAAAACCTCTGGGTTGGCTGCCAACTGCTTTGGGGGAATAAGGTCCAAACCTCTTAGTGCGGCACAGAAAATCTTTCAAAATGTGGCTCTGACTTGCCAGACCACCCTCACACCTGACCACACCTCCCTCCTACACTTGCCTCGTCACTGTCCAGCCCAAGCTAGTCTTTCATGCCTTGGCAAGTGCTGTTTCTTCTGCCAAGAACGCCCTTCTGCTCTTGCCAATTTTCCAAATTCTGATTTGATTCTTAGTCCCAGTGACGGACAGGGACGCCTGGCTACAGTCCATGGGGCTGCAAACAGTCGGACACGACTGAGCAACTGAACCACCACCACCACCACAGCATCTCTCAGCAAAGCTGGTTTTGCAACCCCTTCTCCCCACCTTGACCTGGAGATACTCCCCAGAGCCTGAGGCTCAGGATTCCGTGGTCACCCTTCCTGTGGTTTTCCACTCAGTGGCACATACTAGGCACCCAAATGTTTGCTGACCAAGTGAAAATATTTAAGGGTACCAGTATTTTATGCCAAAAGAATATTCATGTCTGGAAATTATTTGACTTTTCAATCAGAAACATAACTGGTGACAAGTTAAAATGAGCTACTCTTTCTTCCTGGGGCCTTTGCTTCGTTTACTCACACAGAAGATATAGTGCTTTTTAAAAATTTTTTTTTTTACCTCTTCAGGCAACACCTCTTGTTCTTTTACTTGAAGATAGAGCTCTTGAAGTTTTTCCTTTAGTAATTCCATTTCTATCTCGTTTACTTGGCTCTCACTCAGGTAAACTCCTTTGTCACACCCATCTCGCTGATCTTCCTCAGGGATGTAAACAGCCCAGTCAGATGTCAACAGCTGTTGGGTTACCAAACAAATAGATGAACTGAATGGAAAATATATTCAAAAAAAAAAAAGAAGGATATTCCACTGGGTTACATGAAAGTGAAAGTCGCTCAGTCATGTCCAGCTCTTTGCGACCCCATGGACTATACAGTCCATGGAATTCTCCAGGCCAGAATACTGGAGTGGGTAGCCGTTCTCTTCTCCAGGGGATCTTCCCAACCCATAGGAATCGAATCCAGGTCTCCTGCATTGCAGGAGGATTCTTTACCGTCTGAGCTACCAGGGAAGCCCAAGAATACTGGAGTGGGTAGCCTATCCCTTCTCCAGGGGATTTTCCCGACCTAGGAATCGAATCAGGGTCTGCATTGCAGGTGGATGCTTTACCAGCTGACCTACCAAGGAAGAATTTATAATTAAACATTGCTGACTGGATCCATTCTAATATCATCCCATGACCACAGAAAAGCTGCTCAGATGAATCACAATTCTGACTTCATGTCAACATGGTGCTCTCTGCTTACATTCTAAAATTTTGTTTAAATCTAATAAGCTTTAAATTCTAAATAAGTGACTGTGAACTGTACTATATGATGATCTTTCACTTTTATCTAGCTTGTTTCACTTTTTCTATTTCATATTCAGTACTCCCATTTCACTTAATTTATATTTTCCAATTTCTCCATGCCTTTTTTTTTATGTTCTTTCTCAAGCTTTGGTATACATATATATAAATAATATGTATAATATATATATTTTAAGAAAACTTATGAATTGTTGCCTAACTAAAAATTTTAAAGACATTTTGATTCTACTTGTTTGACTTAGTATGAATAGAATGCTAGATTTCTAATTTAAAAAATAGATATGCAACAAGTAACAAAGGTCTACTGTATAGTACAGGGAACCACAGTCAATATCTTGTAATAACCTACAATGGAAAATAATTAAAAAAATAATATACATATATATGTATAACTGAATCACCTTGCTGTGCACCTGAAACATTGTACGTCAACTATACTTCAATAAAGTACATATATTAAGAAAAATAAATAAATAAGTGACTGTGGTTCCTTTTACCTCCCCTTAGTTCTTTATGCCAGAACTGCTAAATGTAATTTTTACCTGTTCTATTTGGGAGTATACCGCCACAATCTCCGGGATATTCTTGAATTCATTTAGAAAATTTTGGATCTTCATCTGAAAATCTCGTAGCCATACAGAAGATACTTTCATCTCTGAAGAGTGCATGATCTCGTTACGACACTTAATCACCTACAGAAAGACCAAAAAAAGAGAGAAAAACCTTCAAAATCCAACAGTGGGGTACACTGAGATTTTGGAGCTCCAGAGAAAAATCACAGAAAGGCCTTGTTCATTCTAAAATCCACAATTGTGTGGCCTGCAGGTGTTGCCAAGGCTTATTCAACCCCCTGCCATTTGAAGACTAAATTAATCAAGGTAAGAAATATAAACAAGCGTACAACTGTCCCGAGTCCTTGAGCTCTTGGGTGAATCTCTCTTACACAATCCTCCAAATGTCCTAACTTAAAAACACTACAAAATTGTAAAGTAATTAGCCTCCAACTAATAAAAATAAATGGAAAAAAAAAAAAAACACCTGCCAGGGTTTCTGTAGTGGTTCTGTGGTTAAGAATGAGCCTTGCAATGCAGGGGACACTGGTTCCATCCCACATGCCTCCATGGGGATGGGCATGGGCAGCTGAGCCCATGCCCTACAACTACTGACCCTGCATTCTGGATCCCGTGAGCTGAACCCATGCACCACAACTACTGAAGCCCCAGAGCCCACACTCCACAATGAGAGGCCACCACAATGAGAACCCCGCACACTGTAACTAGAGAGGAGCCCCTGCTTGTTGCAACGAGAGAAAAGCCCACACAGCAACGAAAGCCCAGCAGAGCCAAAAATAAACACATATTTTTTTAAAAAACCTGCCAAAGAGCAAGAGTACTGGCTACTGGCTCTGAGAATACCCAAAGGCTGAAGCAGACAATGCAAAAATCTTTTAATATTAATATATAATTCCTGCCCAGTCTTCCACATTCTTGATGAAAAGCTATCAAAGGAGTCAGTTTTGTATTGTGATAGTTTTTGTCTTTGCTGATGGTAAAGGACTCTCAGTCCCTTTGGCTGCTGGCATGCTAGCAAAATATACATGTGTTTCTGCACATATTATGAATAATCTGTGTGTGCCATATGTACTTCTTAATGATCCTCAGAGTAACAAATGCACCAGAACTGTCCTCTGGTGAAACAGAGACAGCTGAAATCTCCCAGAGGATGTCTGACAAGCACAGTGATCTGTTCTGACACTGTTTATCCACTAATGTTTATGTTTTCTTTAGGTCAAGGTAACTTGGTTTTGGGGCTTCCCTGGTGGCTCAGAGGTTAAAGCGTCTGCCTGCAATGTGGGAGACCTGGGTTTGATTCCTGGGTCAGGAAGATCCCCTGGAGAAGGAAATGGCAACCCACTCCAGTATTCTTGCCTGGAGAATCCCATGAACGGAGGAGCCTGGTGAGTCCACGGGGTCGCAGAGAGTCGGATACGACTGAGCGACTTCATTTCACTTCAGCTTGGTCTTGCAACTGTTCACGCTTCCCTGGTGGCTCAGATGGTAAAAAAGCCTGCCTGCAATTTGGGAGACCCAGGTTCAATCCCTGGGTCGGGAAGATCCCCTGGAGAAGGTAATGGCTATCCACTCCAGTATTGCCTGGGAAATTCCATGGACAGAGGAGCCTGGAGGGCTACAGTCCATAGGGTCGCAAAGAGTCGACATGACTGAATGACTAACACTTTCACTTTCAACTTGGTCTTGCAACTGTTAGCCAATGAGATTGAGAAGGGCAGGACTCAGATGCTGGCATCCAATGCAGAGAATGATGCATTGCTCTGTATTTGTTTTTTCAATATGAGGCAAAATTACTTTGCCTCAGTTTATGACAGAACAGGAAGAAGAAATTTGAGGTTTGCCGGTTTAGCAACACACAGTACAACAGCAAGCTGTTGTTTAACAACTTGGGAAAGTTCAATCAGGGAGAGCTGAAGGGACAGTCCAATGCCTGCTTTTACACAGGGGTTTCGGACATCACAGCAGGCACATGTGACGTGAGCGCTGCTCACCTGCTCAGCGATGCCAACGGTGGACCTAAGTCTAACTCCTCTGTGCACCGCTGTCTGGGGAAAGGACTGTGAGCTCCACCCATGTGGCTGCTTTAGCAACACAGGGTGTGGTTCCTGCTTGGCAACATCTGCTTGGCAATCTGAGGGTTCTTACCTCTGTGACTTTTCTTCGATCAACCACGAAGTGATCGCAGGAGTTGATGAGATTCAGAAGAGCAACCGCGTCACATTCCTCGGGTCCTGTTTTGTCTGCCTGTCCTCGGGGCATGAAGGCCTGCAGCAGGGGAGGCCCAAGAGGCTCATGAGTCTCCTCCAAGCCAAACAGACATCTATCTACACGGGGCTAGTGGGACAAAAATGTTATCTGCCTGTTCCCCCAAGGATGACTGAAACTCTCTTGTTGAGGTTAAATTAGAGCCTCATGAGTCCAAAATGCAAGTCGGGAAACAGTGTGGCAGCCAAGCCTCAGCCCAGAGCAGTAACTGAAGAGCTGCTTTATCTGCCCACCTGCTAGTAGAGACACTTCCACACCTGACCTAACTGTCCTTTCTTAATGGCATATAAGCAGGAGGCAGGGGTAGGAAGCAGGCTTCCCCGGTGGCTCAGTGGTAAAAGAATCTGCCTGCAAAGCAGGAGACTGGGGTTCGAACCCTGGGTTGGGAAGATTCCCCTGGAGAAGAGAACGGTTACCCACTCCAGTGTTCTTGCCTGGAGAATTCCCATGGACAGAAGAGCCTGGCGGGCTATAGCCCATAGGGGAGTGCAAAGAGTCAGACAGGACTGAGCACGCCAAGAAAGAAAGGGGTAGAAAGCAGCCTTTTTTTCCCCCTTAAGTTTCAGTGGCTGAGTTGTTAAGATGATTTGAAACTAATAGTTGCTCCAAAGTGAAAGTTCAGTATGGTGGTAGAATGTGAAGAGTTTGGGCTTTGGAATGCGACAGAGCTTGGCTGCAAAACCCTCTTCTGCCACCTGTCCACTGCATGACCTTGGGCTAGTTATCTATCCTCAGATCCCTCATCAGTAAACGGGGGATAACTGTCCTCATCTACCTTGAAGGATGTTTCGAGAATTAAATGAGTCAATGCGGGTAAAGCACTTGCATGGTGCCCGGCACATGAGAATACACAGGCCACACATGTTGGCATTTACGATGCTGATGGTACAAGGTCAGCAGAACCTACACAGGCATTACAGATGGAGTCCCAGGGTGTGAGATACTAGATACAACAGAATGGCCTCATTCTAGCATGATCTTGCCTTTGGTAGGATTTTATGGTGTGGACCCCCAAAATGGTGTTTTAACAAGGCTTGGATATATTTCTTTCCTGAAATATTTCCAAATTTATGTCTGAATGCACCAACTTTACCAAGACACGAAGCTCAAGAGTACATTCCTGCTAAGGGACTAAAAGTGATAACGTATGAAAAATGACACGCAAAAAGAACTCTAAATAAAGAGACCTGCTCCCTTAACTACAAACACGTTTCTGGAGGCAGGCAACCAGCCACTTCCTATGGTGCTGCCTGGGGTACTGTTTTGAGAAAGGCACGGGGCAGGGGCCAACGCCCTGCAAGGAGAGTCAGGGCTCTGCTCCTGATAGTGGTTGAATGACACATCCTAGCCTCACATGACTGAGAATTTGTATACTGTACACTACATGAAAGTCAAACTGTTAGTTGCTCAGTTGTGTCCGACTGCGACCCCCTAGACTGTAATGGACTATAGCCCTCTAGGCTCCTCTGTCCATGGAAGTCTCCAGGATATCTTTCCGACCCAGGGATCGAACTCATGTCTCCCACATCTCCTGCACTGCAGGTGGGTTCTTTACCATCTTAGCCACCAGGGAAGCCCCCGTTACTGTCTCTATCTTAACATGTCCCAACCCACGGAAAGAAGTTGATTATGGATGCTGCAAATGTTAAACAAAAACTTAACGTATCACAGGTCAATTAATTTGAAGAAATGATGAAATGGAGAGGAAACAAAGAAAAGAAACGTGGCTGGGAGGACCATCCAAAGTGAGAGGGGGCCTTAGTTGACTCAAAACCAGGCAGTTTCTCTTGCCCCTTACAAGGTATGTCCAGTCTGGCATTTTCTCACCAAAGGAAACCATCTTTCCACATGAAGGTTTTATTCTAGTACTTCTTCCGTTCTTCAGAACCAGAAGCCAATGAGGAGGCTCCCCTGCCTCCTTGCTGCTGACATCTGTTTCTTAAAATGGCATCGACCACTGCTGCCTTCCAAATGAGACAGGCACAGGGTGAGAAACACACCTGATTGTTTCTCACTATCCACTCCTGAAGGGCTTCCCGGGTAGCACACTGCTAAAGAACCTGCCTGCCAATGCGGGAGACATAAGAGACCCGGGTTCGATCCCTGGGTTGGGAAGATCCCCCAGAGGAGGGCATGGCAACCCACTCCAATATTCTTGCCTAGAGAATCCCATGGACAGAGGAGCCTGGTGGGCTACAGTCCACGGGTTCGTAAAGAGTCAGACATGATTTAGCATGCATGCATGGACCCCCTTCTGTCTCTTCACTGAGTAGTAGGAGAAGAGGTTGGAGAAATAAACAGGGGCCAGAACATGCTGGGCCTTACTGGCCTTGACATGGAGTCTGGAGTTTATTCTAAGGACATCAGGAAGCCATCCAAGGATTTGGGGCAAGGGAAGAAAGTGATCTAATTCCCACATGAAGACTGCACATCCTCCATCAAGGGTGAGCAGAACAGCAGAGGCAGCCAGGTGGGAGGCTGGCAGGAGAAGGGGTCGAGAGCCGTGACCTAGAGAGGGTGAGGAGGAGTCCAAAAAGAATCTGCAAGTACAAATAAGAGGGAGGGGGGAAGAGATGAAGCAAGAATGATTGTAGGTGGTTGGTGGTGGGGCATGGGGATAGCCTGGGAAGGGGAGATGAAGAGTCCAGCTTGAGAAGACAAAGTGCCCAGGAAGTGAGGAAGTGAAAGCGTCATGTAGCAGAGATGGGCTTCCGAAGCACAGAAGAGGGCACAGAGCTGTTCTGTCAGCAGCAATGTAGTATTTAATATCTCACTCCACGGGCCTGAGCAATATCCACCAGGGGAGGAGAAGCAGGGGACAGAAGAGGTCCAAGGAAGGCCAACCGACACTCAGAAGAAGCCTGAGGAGGAGGAGTTGGGGGGACAGGAAGATACCTGGAGAGGAATATGTCTCAAGGCCGTGACTGCTTCAAGAAGAGGAGTGGCCGGCGGCGTGGCAGTGCTGAATGTCTGAGAGGTCGGAAGGATGAGGCTGGAGAACTGAAGGTCATGTGTGCCCCTGACAAGACAGATGCAGTGGAGGGGGAGGGGCGGCGGAAGCCAGGGGGTGGTGGGTTGAAGAGTCAATGGGACTGGGGGAAAAGAGAATTAGGCATAACACACTTTTTGAGAAGTTCTACTGGGAATACATATGGGAGGCAGTTAGAGAAATGGGGAGACAGCAGGAGGGAATGGATAAGGGGAGCTTTCATTTCTTTCTACAGTTTATTTTCCAAGTGTTTATCAATTTTTTTTTAAAAAACAGCTTTACTAAGATGTAATTCATATACTATGTAATTCAAACATTTAAAAGTATACAGCTCTTTGCAATGACATGGATGGACTGTGAGGGCATTATGCTAAATGAAATGCCACAGAAAGACAAATACCGTATGATCTCACTTATATCTGGAACCTAAAATAAACCCCCAAACCCAAGCTCATTGATGCAGAGAAGAGACTGGTGGTTGCCAGAGGTGGGGGAGGGTGGAGGAAGGGGGCAAAATGGGTTAAGCAAAAGTTACCAACTTCCAGTCTTAAAATAAGTAAGTCCTGGGGATGTAGTATTTGAAAGTTGCTAAGAGAGGAGGTCTTAAAAGTTTGCATCAGAAGAAAAAACAGACTGTAACCACACATGGTAATGGATGTTAACTAGACTTATGATAACCATTTCACAAAACATATATCAAATCTTTATGTTGTATGCTTGAAACTAACTACACCTCACTAAAAAAAATTAAGCATTTACAGTTCATTGGTTTTTAGTATATTTAAAGTCGTGCAACCATTGCCACAGTCGATTTTAGGACATTTTCATCACCCCCCAAAAGAAAACCTCTACCCATTAACTATTGCCCCCTCTTCTCTTCCAGGCCCTAGCAACACTAGTCTACTGTCTGCCTCTATAGATTTGCCTATTCTGGACATTGCATATAAATGGAATCATACACTATATGACTGGCTTCTTCCACTTAGCATGTTTTCAAGGTTCAAGAAATGATATAGCATGTATCAGTACTTCATCCCCCCCCCCATTAGTATCTTTATGTTACAAATACTTAATTTCTTTTTATGGCTAAATAACATTCCATTGTCTGGACAGACCACATTTCGCTTACCCATTCATCAGTTGATGGACATTTGTGTTGTTTCAACCTCTTGGCTGGTGTGTATAGTACTACTTCTGTGAATGTCTGTGCACAGGTTTTTGGGCAGCTGTATGTTTCAATTTCACTGGGTACGTACCTAAGAATGGCACTGCTAAGTCATATAGTAACTCTACATTTAGTCTCTTTTCTTTTAAAAAACTGAATAAACCAAGGCAATACTAAGACTATTTGTACAGTGATGGGAGTAAGCTGGCAGGTCAGAAGAGTAGATAACTGGAGACTCAAAGTCCTTGGGCAGGTGGGAGAGGATAAGGTCCAACACTCAAGTGGAGGGACAGGGCGGTAAGAGGAGAGATGCCCTTCCTCCTTTGGAGCAGAAGGAAGAAGATGGTGCACATGGAGGTAGGTTGGTAAGTCTGGTAAAAAGACAAGGAAGCATATATCTGTGGCTATCCGTGAACTCCAGGAAGTGAGAGCAAAATTAGAAGCTGGGATCGAGGGTGGAGGGAAAGGCAGTAACAGTTGTCTCCGGGAAACAGCAGCCTATGGAGAGACAGAGCCAGACGGCAGGGGTTGCGGGGCGGGGGTGGCGGGGTGGAGGGGTGGCTGGTGATTAAGAACTAAAAGTGAAATTGATCAGCTCCCTCCAAGCTGAAGTACATGATGAAGTACATGATGTACATGTACTGAAGTACATGATGAAGGCTGGAGTTGGGGCCTGGCCAGTGCAGAGAAAGGAGAATAAAGGCCGAGAAAACTGCAAAGGACTAAACAGAATGATGGACCATGGAATCTGGGCTAGCCGAGGAGACAAAGGACGTGGGGAGGGCCAAGGCTGCTGGGGACTTGGAAAGCAGGGGAAACCTCAGAGCTGTGAACATTGTATAGGGACAAGGGGCTAAGCCTGGGGCGGGAGATGTTAACAAGTGTGCTAAGAGTAAGGAGGCTGCTGGACACCACAGCTCCCTGGCTGACACGGCCCTAGATATGAGCCTGCAAGTGGGAGGCTGAGGTGGATGAAATCAGAGGCTGCTCAAGCGGGGAGTCCAGAAACTGAGAAGATGGGGTTGGAAAGGTAACTAAGAATATGCGGTTGGACTAAGTCTGCGGGTGACAGCAATGGTAAGGGGAAAGAGTGGCAGAAACAGGTGGTAAGGGCTTCAAGTGGATTCTGAGGGCATGAAAGCAACAGCTGAGGGACCTTCATTCTACACCAGTAAAAGGTAGAGTTTTAAGTCTTCCTCTCTAGGTAAAAGTGGAAGCTGGCAAGTCTATGGCAGCAACAAAAAAAGAGAGAGAGGAAGAGGGTGCGACTGCTCCGTGATAGCCAAAAGTCTAGGGGTCACCGATATAGTCCAATTTCCTCATTTTTGAGGTTAGGGAACAGAGGCTGGCCCAGGGCTGCACCGCAGCAGCTGAGTGGGGCTTCTGATTCCGGCTTCCCAGGCACCTCCAAAGGTGAATGCAGGTTCGCAAGTGACTTCGACAGGCCCCTCCCACCCCCTACTGGGCTTCTGGCAAATACCAAAAAGTCAAAAAAATTCCTCCATCTGCCCAGCTAGTGAGTCACAGCGCCAAGGCCTGAAAACAGGCCTAATAACCGCCCCCCGCTTCTATCTTGCTGCCTACCCCACCCCGCCTCCCCAAAGTTTTATGCCTTAGCTGCGCACTTAACGGTCCTTTCTATCTTTACCCCAACTTTCTTTGCCTTATTCTGCCATCTTCATGGCACCCTACAGACAAAACGAGCCATTCAGGAAGTCCACTCTCATAAACGCCTTGCCTGCTCTTCCCTCTGTGCCCAGGATACTCGCTCCACACCTTGCCCCAGCCACACCTGTTGAAATCTTCTACTTCACCAAGCTGCGCTGGGTCCGATGTAACAGCCCTGAACCATCCAGACACTAGATCAAAAACCCAATCTCTCTCCGTCTGCATCCGCTGGTGAGGCTTCAGCGCCCATAGAGACCGGACAGAAGCCCCGGGCTCCAGGTAATGCTTACCTGGTAGGCCAACTCCTCCTACCCTCCCGACCGCAGGTGCTTACCTTGGCCACCTCCCAGGCGTCGACCGGCCAGAGGGCCGGCCGGCAGTTTCCCCAGTGGACGTCTCCATTTCTGTTGGTGTGATGTTTCAAAATCTCCCGTTTCCACTCTGCGCACACCTGACACTGAGGCTGAAACTACAGGGGGCGGCGGTGAGGAGGGGCCCGGGAGGGAGGGGCGGCTCCGGGCTTCGGAGCCTCGGGTAACGCGGTCGGTTCGGCTGCGGGAAAGGCACGAGACACTGCGCCCGGGGAAGGGGACGGGGTGAGGGGCGACGGTCAAGGCCACGGGCCAGGTGCTCACCTGGCGGGCGCGAGGGCTGCACCGCCAGCCGCCGCAGCAGGCGGCGCGGGGGCCCAGGCCGGGGGCGGCGGCGAGCAGCCTGCTGTGGAAGGCGAGCACCTCGCGGCCGACGAAGCCCTGCAAACAGCCGCGCAGCAGCAACAGACAGTGGCCCGCCTTCACCCAGTTCTTATACTCGGCGCAGTTGAGGCGCACGGCCAGCTCAGAGAGAACCATGTCCAGACCTGGCGGCGCGGCTAACGGGTGAGGGGCGGGGCGGACTGCCGTGCGCAGGCGCAGAAGCCTGGGAGCGCCGGAGGCGACAGGGGAGCCTTGGGCGTGGCCCCGCCCCCTTCCCGTGACTGGGTGACCTAGTTTCCGGGGCAAGTCGGCCCCACCCCAGTCTTATAAGACCCCGGACACGTAAGTTCTTTGTCTGGTGCTTGCCCAGAAAGCCTCCACGTAAAACTGTCTCCCTCTTCTCTGCTCCCCAAAACTGAAACCTCACCAGGCCCGATTTTAGCTCCCCCTCCTTGAGCCTGTGCTCCAGTTCTCTTACTGTAAAGGTGTAGACGGTGCTGGCCCTTCCCTGGTGGCTCAGACGGTAAAGCGTGTGCCCATGGGAGACCTGGGTTCGATCCCTGGGTTGGGAAGATCCACTGGAGAAGGAAATGGCAACGCACTCCAGTATTCTTGCCTGAAAAATCCCATGGACGGAGGAGCCTGGTAGGCTACAGTCCATGGAGTTGCCAAAAGTCGGGCTCGACTGAGACTTCACTTTCACTTTCTAGACGGTGCTCAAGGCCCAGTTCTTGGATTACATATGTTCCTTGCATTATATAGTTCTAGAAAGTTTACTTAACTGTATCCTAAACCTGCAGATTGACTGTAGCATATCTGGGCATTAGTTAAACTTGACCGCTGGCTGTCTGGACTGCACACTTGTTATGTGCCTGCTGTGTGCCAAGGTGACACGAAGCTCAAAAACTTCTGCCACTGGGCCACCTAGCAGAGGCAAACAGGACACAACATCACCTGGATTCTGGAGGGCTGCATCCTCCCGAGTGGGATGAGGACTTCTTCCACTATGGTTCTGAAGCATCGTTCTTAGATGATGATGATTTTGGTTATATGATAGCTGGAGCTCCTTGCATAGGGTAAGCTAAGTGCTGTAAGGGTCAGAAGGCAATGGCTTGTCAACTCTAAATGACACGAAGTCATCGCAATTTTAGTTGCTTTTAGTGAGCTTCTTGAGCTTGGAAAACATGTTAAAATTGCATGTAGTCAAAAGGCTCTGAGGGAAGAGTCTAAACGTTTGAAGTCTTCCCCTGACTTTGTTTCACAGAAGCGTGGCAGTGTTTAGGAGTGCTAGCTTTGACTCAAAATGCTGCTTCTTAGCTGTTTGATCTTAAGCAATGTTGATTTGATCTCAGCAAATTACTTCATTCCTCTGGACCTCAGTTTACTCAGCAGAAAAAGGAGGCCTGCCCTGTTGGGTGGTTGTGACAAGTAAGACACTGAAATAGTTAGAATAGTGCCTGGAAATAGTAAGCTTTCAGTAAATATTATTATTTTATATTGACCTAAATGTGCCCTTTCAGTCAGTCATTCCTGGGCAAGATATTTTAACAATTCACTGGCTACCTGAAAATGGAGGCAATTTATAGAAAACTGTGAGCAGATCAGTCTCCTGAAATTGTGCAGTACACAATGCTGGGTAGCCTCTAATTTTTCCTTAAAAACCTCAATATTAAATCCATCCCAAGTAAATTTCAAATCATTTCCTTAGACAAAGTGTCCATTCCCATTAAACCAAAGGAAGAAGGAAATTCCACAGGATACAATGAAATATACATTAACGTTTCTCCTTTCTGTTCCTTAAATTACCTGAATATAAGTTCTCTTGTAGTTTCCTGTGTATGATTTTATATCAGGAACACTTTGATGATAGTAAATGACTAAAGTAAAATGTAATAGGTATTTCTTCTGGGGAAGAAACCATGAAAGGAATTTCTTTTTTATGTTGAAATTGGATACAAATTTATAGTGGCAAAGTTTTATTTCTTGAAGTTATCAAATCAACCATGATCCAAAAAATGACTAACAAACCATTTAGTATCCTTGCTTTACAGGTTACTGTGTTAACTGCAACACAGTTATTAGTGGAATTTAAATTCAAAATCATGTATATTTTAGTTTATGCCTGCACTTAGCTCACTCATTGTTAATTTTCAAACAAAACGTTCAGCTCTTGCTATTAATAACTTGGTATGTTCTGGTAAAGTTTTTGCTTTCTTCCTAATTCTGAAAATACTTATACATTCTGAAATGGCATTTCAGCAGATGGAAAAAAGATGTGGCAAATCAGGACCAATTTCTTCAAGGTTAAACCAGACTATTCGCCAAAACATCTTCATGAAAATTAACTAGAGAGTTGTTAGTTCTCTGAAACTTGTATAAATTTCATTTATTACTGAAATTACTATAATCACATTGAAACACACTAAAAATCCAAACCATCAATTAGGAAAAACTCCTATGGGTATCCAGTCCCTTTGATTGAACTTGGGTTAACAAAAGAGGTAAAAGACATAGCTTGTGATGAAACTTAAGATCCAAATGCTAAGCATTTTCCAGCTGTAATAAAGTATGTACCAATTCCAAGTATCAAGTATGATAGCAAAATTCTAATTCATGGATTTACTTTTAATAAGCATCAAAACCAAATTCTGTTCACTGAATCCTATCTTACTTTTGATTTGTACAATGCATTCAGAGATGAGTTTAATAAGCAAAAAAGTATTCACTGAATGCATCATGTTAAAAATGCAATTAATATTTCAAAATCACCCTTAAAAGGGAAACTCTATTAATAAAATTATTTGAGACAATATTATCCTGCAGATAAAAATACATTTCTTGTATACACATGTATATTTCTACATGAAAGAAAGGATTCAACTCCAAATAGAAAAGGGCTGACCCTGGATAAAATCTCGGACTGCCAAACTGACATGATTACCATTGTAAGTTGAACCAAATATAGAAGGATAAAAGCTAAGTTATGGGAAGGATACAAGTTTAGTCACCTGCTTCCGCAAAGTGGCAGAGTTGGGGGTGAGAAGCAGGAAATGAAGGCAGAAATAAGACACAGAAGAAAAGGCAAAGAAGGCCTCAACTCTGACCAGAAATGAATAGAGTCAAGCAAAGCTGAGGACAGATATAACTGCAATGAGATGCCTGAAACTAGAATTTGGTAATTGACAGTCACAGAAGCTCAATTAAATCATCTTAAAGTAGAATTAGACAAAGCATCTAAAATTTCATGGAAAACCAGTAGTACGGTGACCAGACAACTCAGCATGGTATTACCATTTAAGAAACTTTCCCAAATAACATCAAGTCTTCAGAAGACCTTTGCTTTGGATCATTCTCTTTGAGGCTTAAAAAAGTTCTCGACTGACTGGGAGAGGCAGCACATTGCTCCAAAGAAACTGCTGAAATGGGTCAGTAACAGAACCTCCATTTGACCCTGGACAGGTCCTGGGTCTTGGATTCTTCAAGCTGAGTGGACTGTACCAGGTTTCTTCCAAGTAAAACATTTTCTCATTTTGTTGACAATAAATTAAATTGGGATTGTTTAGAACCACCCCAGTTTTGGTGAGAAAGGCAAGGGGAAGAAGTTACTCAAGATAAAGAAACATCACAGAAATTTCATGCAAGGGTCCAGCATTCAAGTTCTTGGTTTCCTAATGAATGCTGTGTGCAGAAGTATCCTGTAAACTACATTTGCCTAACAGAAAAGTTCCCACATCCTCAGCAGAGAATGACTGCATTATTTTGCATCTTTGATCAATATGAACTACTCACTGTCTCTTCTCAAAGACTGAGTTCTTTTTTTTTTTTTAATCCAATTCCTACACTGAAAGACAACCAAGGTGCTAAATGTTAACCATCAATCAAGTTAGGAATGTCTGAAGAAAATATATTAATCTTGAAACAAATAAGCAGATGTTTTGGTCAAATTTCAGACATATATTATTAGAAATTACTTACTGGCCCCACCAGGTTAAAGATAAAGGGAGGCCGAGAAGTCTACAGAGCTGATATACACACAAGTGAGTGTCACTGTTTTTGTGTCTTTTTTTTTAAACCTAGTTTTATTAAATATTGCTTCTTTGGGGTGTGTTTATAACAACTCCCAGAACATTTTCATGTAAGGATTCAAAGCGGTCATATTAAAATACAGCTTCAATATAAAGTTTATCACAGTTTTACAGTATTCAAAAATGACAGACCTGCCTTAAAAAACAAAACAAAAACCAAAAAACGACTATTACACCCAAAACATAAGAAAACACTTAAATAAACAAGTTTGGCATTTCCGTAACTTTATAGTATAAAACAGAATATTAAACCTATTACTGGCAAACGGACACTGATGTATTACCTAGTTTGAAATGTGTCCCATTTAAACACACTATACAAGTTAGCTATACAAAAGATTGATGGTCTTTTTGATGAAAGAAGTGCACCCTGAAAATTTTTGCCAGTTTAGAATATTTAGCTCTTAAAGTCAAAAAAGTCCTTTTTTCTTTTTTTAAACTGAAGGCTGAATTCAGATTTTTTTTTGTTGTTTTGTTTCTTTTTCAGCCTTCCTGGTTTAAAAACAATAGTGTCTATGGACGCCCACCAGGGGGCAGTGTAAGATTAGCCATTAAATCACGAACAGCTGCAAATATTGTGCATTCACCTGCAACAGAGAAAAATGGTCATTAGCTATTCGCAATACAGGAAAGATGATAACACACTGGTGGGGTAGGGGTAGTTAATTCTAAAATTAGTAAGAACTTTAAAGATCAAAACGAAAGACTAAATTTTAACTGCACAGCTTATAGGGGATTAAGCTTTGGTGTTAGGTATTTATTAGATGATACTTGGTTTGGGTTTTTTCATCATGAAGACATTTTGGGCAACTCCCAGTTAGATGTGAATTTAAGCTAATATGCCTAGAGTTTCTCTATAGAAACACTGGAGCATTGGATAAGCCTCTGAAGCTGGACTTCAAGGCTACTGATGACCTGTTCTTGAATCTAATGAAAGATCTAGTTTTATATTTATGCATTAGTTACAACATCAATGACATCCTTCTGCTGTTACATTAAAGGCCGGGTAACTCCTGTGATAGCACTGTCTTAACAGAATCTTCTGTGATGACAGAAATATTCTCTATGTGTGCTGTGGCTACTGAGTACTTGTAATATAGCCAGTGTGACTGAGGAGCTGAATTTTATACTTTTTATCTGATTTTAACTAACTTAAATTTAAATAGCCAAATCTGGAGAGTGGCAGTTATACTGGACAGTGTAGGTCTGTGACATCTATTGGAGTTTTCCCCAAGATTTCAAGGAACTGATCAACTTCTGGAGTTCAATGTTACAATCAATTAATAAAAGTAAAGTGATTCCTCCTTCACCAGGGGAGGAAGTGATGAGTCTGGGAGGAGGGAAGGGAGGCTAAAATATGGCATACCAACAATCCAAAAACAAGATTTGTGTGTGGGGGGAGGGGGGATTGTAGGAGGTTAATGATTCATCCTCTCAATTTCCCCTTTGCTCCAAGAACCAAAGAGCCTGCGCCTTTTACTCCCTGTATATGTAAATTATAAATAGTTCAATACAGTTGACCAAAACCAGTTGTAAATATGATAAATCCCAAACCTGATCCTTTCCCTGGAGCATGGTCTAATGCCGAGAGGCTGTGAGTGAGGGAAGTAAAGACCTCAACTGAATAATGGCCCTCCGGCAAAGAGCAGGATGTGCAGTGACCCTGTGCAAGTCACTGCAACCTTTTCCCCAACCACTGGCAAATTAAGGTACACACAAAAAAGAACCCCAAAGGTTTAACCAGGCTAAGGTCAAATAAAAGAAAACTACTCCCAAAATATCTCAACAATTTCTTAAATAAAAGAAGTTACATCTTTTTCTTTTTTAAAAACCCATTTTCATTATTGATAGGGAGAAAAACTTGCCTGATCCCAAACAGGATCAAAACATTTGTTCCTTTAAATTTTAAATTCCATGAGACATAATAATGATAGTCATTTGCTTGTGAAGGAATGGTGTTTGTGATCAAGGTTATACTGAAAATATAATACATGCTTTGAAAATGCTGATAGCTTTAAACTTTGATACTGAAGGACCTATTTTGAGCTGAAAGAAGAGATAAGTCAAAGGATGAAAGCAGGAAATTATAAGAAGTGGAAGAAGCATTACAACAAAAGCAGCACACCCTTCTCTACTGCCCAGTGCGTTCCTTATAAACTATGCTTTAAGTGAGAACTTGTCTTTGTATACAATATGGGGTAACAAATAGCTGAAAATATAACTTCTCCCATGATCCTGTGTCTAATAAAATTTTGAAACTGTGGTAACTAAAAAATGTTTCAGAGAACAACTTCCCCTCATTTAAAAAAAATGAATTCTGTTATCATACTATTCTAAACAGAAAGATATAGAGGACTTCCTTAATATTAGATATAAGCAAAATGTACTTTAATTTCCTTAATGTTAGAAACAAGCAGAATGGAAGGTATGTTCTCTTTGCTGAGCATTATGTATTATAACCAAAAATTTAGCACTGCCAGGAGTTCCAGGTTAAGCACAGGCTACTCCAGTATTGAAGGGACTGTGTTTATATGCCAGAATCATTCTGGTCTCCTTGAAAATGTTCCGTTTGAGAGCTTCACTGTGCACTTGGTGAAAAGGTTCACTTGCACCCACCTGACACTTAGATAAGAAGCCCAAAAAGCAGGATGCCATTTGTATCAGCTTTTATTCTTCACAAAACATTTAGGAGATACAGAAATTTGGATGATATTATTCTAGTCATGACTGAACCATGAAATATGAGAAACCAACATGCATTTCAACTTGGTGATGTACAGAGTGGCAGGTATCGATGGTGGGGCAGGAATTCACAGCCATGGAAAATTCTATCATCCTAACCTAGGGCTTAGTAGCAATGTGTGCTATAAATACAAGCTTCTGGCATTAGCAACTGGGTCAGTCCTAATAGTAAATCATGAACAAAAATAAAGTCCAGGCAGCAGAGACGTGGACAAAACTGAAGAGCCAGTGAGAAAGGAAGAAAGCGACAGGCAGACATTAAGAGGGCCACGGCAACCAGAGCTCTACTACAAGGATTGGAGGGGTGAGGTGGGTAAGGAAGAAGCAGAGGGGAGAAAGGGCGGCCTCTCAGAAGAACGTTTATAACATATATGCAATAAAATATCATCTACTGGTCATGTACCTTGTCGTGGTGGGTTCATCTCTGCAAACCTCTTCAGAATGTTGCTGACCATCATGGGAGCAGCAACAGAAGAGTTCTGCTGCCTGGGAATGTCTGCCTGCTGGGTGGTACCTGAAGCCATGTCATAAATTATTGGAACTATAATACTAACAGGTTCTTGGGGAGGGACTGATGTCTTCTGAGTCAGCTGAAGCTGTTGACATACAACACATACAAGAGAAAATAAAAACACAGTAAGAAAACAAAATACTTACTGAAAATGATTCAAAGGTACAATCATTTACTCAGATTAAAGATACAACAAGTAAAAGAAAATTAAATATAACAAAAGAAATGACCAACAACTAAATACTATGATTAAGATGCAACTGTGTCACACAATTACCAGGTTCAATATATTTCTTACTACAGAAACCAAGATTACATGAAGTCTAAACTCACACATACACACCAGGTGGTACTTACAAAAAATAGCATTTTGGATTTCAGCACCACAGCAGGTGTCCCAGGAGGTGCAATTGGTGGTGCACTGGGAGGGATCGTCAGGCAAAACTGAACGTTCCATTTTAGCTGTGTTGCCTGGTCAGGAAACTGTTTCGGAAAAAAAAATCATGATAAAATCAAATTAATGTTTAAAATTATAGTGTAGTGTAGGAGCCTGAAACTGGAATTTTATACTCACTTATCAATAGATCATGAAGTTGATAACCTGCATTTTTCAAAGGAAATACACATGTGAAGTTGCTAACTGAAGAGTCAAGCTCTGGATTTATGAGATATGTTCCCTTTCCTTTCCTCCCACTTCATTAATCCCCAAGGCCAGTGGGTTCTGCTTCCTCGTTCTCTCTGACATCCATTCCCGCCTCTCTATTTTCACTGATGCCAAGGAGCTGAGGGATCCATAACTTCTCTCATGGCCCCTGTAACGGTCCCTTCTGGTGGCTGCCTCTCCCAGTCTACCCTTAACACCACTGCCAGCCAAATGTCCTAGAGCACAGTTCTACTTTAGCTTACAAATTCTCAGTGACACGCAGGTGCCCCAAGCACCCCCACCCTGCCACCTAGGTACAAACACTGGCATTCAAGGCACTTCCTAACTGGGGCCAGTCTAGACTTCCCAGTCTCATTTCCAACTCCTTCCCTAAAAGCAACTAGTCAAACTGTATTAATCATTTTAAATTATATCTACTGGAGCTTTTTCAGTGACAATATTTACTCCTTTAAAAAATCTCAAACGGATTTTTTTTAAACATAAATAATGTTTCCTATAGCCTATCAGAGCAGAAGCCAAATGCTGACACTATTAGCAAAGGGGCAGTGCCGTCCCAATATTAACAGTAAAACACCAACTGAAAAAAGGAGTGAGGTATTTACAGTTACCCGAAGCAATGCTAGAAACATTAAAATGAAGGACTATTGTAAAACTGGAAAAATAAAATTGGCTTCCACCTGGATTCCAGCTATATAATTGTACACTTTCACAGGACAGAAGAGGCATTAAAAATTTCCCCAGAGAAGACAGCTTTTTCAGTAAATGGTATTAGGCGTGGGAGGATTATTTCATGATCTAAGAATAGGAAGAAGATTTTTTTTTTTTTTTAGGAAGAAGATATTAAATGTATTTGGTTTTATAAGAGGGAAGTCACTGGTAACTTAGGTTACCTATGGGGAGGAGGACTAGACAGCTGGACAAGGACGGATGTGAAATTTCCCACTGTCTCATTCTAAACTCAAAAGATACAAGAGGATTGTGTTACCTACCCAAAGACAAATAAAATTTAAGTTAAAAATTAAGAAGAATGCAAGAGGAAAATGCAGGTACATAATGGTGAAAACCAACATATGCTCTCCCACCAACTCCACCCTCCTCTGATTGACCTGGCTAGAGAAGTTTGTCTGTCTCTGTAACTTACCAGCTCTAGCTTCATAATATGCACACAGTCTCTGAGGATGTGTGTAGGAGCTCCTAACAGCTTGGTGAAAGCTATTAATGTATTGGCCTTAAATGGCGGTCCTGCAACCTACAAGGATAAATAAAGCAAGTTAAGTTACTCTTTTTTTAAATTTTTTTTTATTTTTATTTTTTTTAATTTTTTTTTTAAGTTACTCTTCATTCTACCTTGATTCTATTTCACTGAGTGTATTAAAATTATACATTAAGAAACACATACTCTTGTTTCAAAGAATTTCTCCAAAACTTGAAGTTCATCAGGTTTCCACTGTCCTGCATTTTCGGGTGTCACTTTTAGCTGAAGTGTTTGGTTGGTTTTAGGACTAAGTGCTACTCTGCATTTCAGCGCATCAGTCTTAAACATGATCACCCCGGGTTCATTGGAATTTATCAGCTGTAACTGCGAAACAAGAAGCATGCATCAAATTAACATATGAGGCAATATGTAAGTGAAAGAGAAAATGTAATTTTAAGTAGATAATTGTTTCAAAAGGAAAACAACTAAGTTGAGACCTGTTCCAAAACAAAAGTATCTAGGCCTTGAGCACCAGCAACTGCTAACCACATGGCAGAGAGAGAGGTGATCAAACATTATGTGTCTCTTGATGGAAGAACATAACACCACCTATCAAATACTCTTGCAAAACAACCAACTTGAGCCTGAATTCAGTAGTCAGATCCACAGGACTGATTGACATTACAAAAATATGGGGGTCAAAAGAGCATGTCAGGTGATTCCAAAGGGATGTGATCACCAAGGCCCAGACGGTGAGAAATTCTGGAGGACAAATGATATGGCTTCTTCAACAAATACATTATTTAATGAGAAATAGAGAGGGAACCTATAATTTAAAAAGGACTTAAAAATGTGTATGCATTCTGATTCAGATGGTTAAAAACTGTCACAACTTGGGAAATATGGACACCAACTAGATAGCTGATTATAAAGAAACCATATTTATGATGAAATGATGTCAGGAATTTGCTGTCAAACAATATGAGAGGAAAAGTTATAGATGAAATAATATTAGTGTCAGTTCACTGTTGAAGGTAGGTATGAGAACAGACAGGTTCATTGTATAAGAGAATTATATATTCTCTCTACTTCTGTATATGCTTAAAATTGTCCACAATAAATTTTAAAAAATGGTCCATTAGAAAAAAAAGAATAAAAAGTTCAATTACAGAATGTTAGATCTGGATTGGGACAGACATTATGCTAGCCCAGGATTGGTAAATATAAGTTCTATGGTTTCTGCTGCCATCATAGGTGAAAGCAGCCACAGGTAATAGGCAATTGAATGCGTGTGGCTGTGTTCCAATAAAACTTCACAAAGACAGATGGAGGGCAGGATTTGGCCCCTATGCACACGAGCAAATGAGGTTCAAAGGCTTCGTGGCAGAGGTGAGGCTAGATCAGGGGTCTGATGATTGCCATTTTAATGCTAATTTATTCAACTTATGTTAAAACTTATTTCTTTCAAATTCAAATGTAAAGGTTGCAAAATAGCTTGGTGCCATCTGTGGAGAGGCTATTTTAAGCATTCACCATTCTGACTACCTCATTAACGTAAGTATCAATAACAATAATTATTATAAATAATATATAACTGAATACCAAGACATTATGTAAAGGTTTTATATAAAGTTATCTCAAATTCCCACAACTGCTGGGAATTAGGTAGATACTACTATCTATTATTATCAAAAAGGTGAAGAAATTTGCCCAAGCTTATACCAGCCAGCGGCATGTCCTGGCTACAAACTCAGGTAGCCTGATTCTAGAACTGGTGCTCTCAACTCTGAACTATTTCCTAATGGTTATCACCACAGGATAGAAGTCTTTCTACAGGAGTTTGAAATCCATTCAACTGCTCATGTATTTATGAAGCAGCTTTCGGGGCTTTTTCCTGGTAGCTCAGCAGTAAAGAATCAGCCTGTCAATTCAGGAGACACAGGTTCAATCCCTGATCCAGGAAGATCCCACATGTCGCAGAGCAGCTAAGCCCGTGTGCCACAACTATTGAGCCTGTGCACTCAAGTCCAGGAACCACAACTACTGAAGCCCACACAGGCTCCACACACACAAAAGCAGCTTTCATCCTTCTGTGATCAGAAATAACTTTAGGATCACAGATTCAGAGTCAGCCTGCCTGCAGAAGCATTCCAGAAGGCAAGTAATTACTCATGTGCTATTCTCTGCCAAATCAGACCCTGAGTACACTTGTCTCATGGTATAGTGGAGATCTATCTCCAGGTTCATGTTAGCCACAGTACAGCGAATTCTAAAAGAAGCAACTTGTTAATGAAGAAGGTAAAGAAAACAGTGGATCCACTTTCAATGCTAGGGTGGGGAGAAAGCGTAATTCTAACAAGCAGGTTAAAGGAGGTGAGGGAACAGTTCAGATCCTATTCTGGGAGGCATCTGAGCACTTGACTTGACAATCATCACCCAGGAATTCACCAGGTACCCACATACCGTTTCCTGCTGAATAATTCTTTGAAGGTGGCGTCTCATGATGACTGATCCAAGGAATCTCTCAAGTGGAGAACAAAGGTAACTGCCTGCCAGGCCAGGCACGAGGCCTGGCGTTGGAGAGGGCAGCAGCAAGATGTTCAAGGCACTGTGAGTGAGGATGGTAGGGATGGAGGCTGCCCAGGAGCGCTGAGGTAGTTTACGAGGTGGAGGCATGTTTGTCGGCATCGTTTGGGAACCTTTTGGGAAGGAAAACATCATCATTTTCTTTTTAAACAAATGCATACTATCTCACTGTTCCCTGTTTAGCTTTGCTTTTATATAGCAGTCTGTACTGTTTGTTACTCCTTGTGGTGTAACAATCACATAAGCTTCCTTACAGTTACTTTCCTCCTTGCAGCCAGGTCCCTTGCAGTGTGACTTTATGGCAACTCCTTCAAGGAGTGATGTCTACTTCTTTACTTGTATTCTGGGCTCACTCTGTCACTTGCTGTGGCCTACAGAAGGCACTGGAAGTGACACGGTGCCAGCTGTAGGCCTAAGCTTTTACTCACTCTCTTGGAACCCTCTCCAGCCCAGGCGAGCAAGCCCATATTAAGTATGAGACCACACAAAGCAGAGAGAAGCCAGACCCCCACCAACCCAGGAGCTGACCACAGATGCACAAGTGAGCCCAGCAGAGCCTGGAAGATCATCCAGCTGTGCTCAGCCCAAACTGCCAACCTGCAGAACGGCAAGCTAACATATAATTGCTGCTTTAAGCCACAAAAAGTCATGCGGCAAAAGCTAATGAACATATCTGTACAATTCTTCTGTATTAATCTGCATAACTATGCCAGTTACCTTGAGGTTATCTTTCAAGGTCCAGTACTGCAGCTAAGTTAGCAGTCACGACAGAGGTACAAGACTCTCCTCCAATTCTGGAGAAAACATTTCCCTTCTTCTGCCCAACTTTGCAAATTAACTATCATTACAACCAACTTACTAAATGTATAAAAGTTTAAGTTGTTAAGTATCCTTATTAAGTCATGACTTTCAAATGTGAGGATGGGATAGGATGATTAAAATAGGTCATTTGTTGGTTATCCTAAAAGCTCACATAAAAATGTTGATGACACTCACTTGTTCCAGCTCGAGGGGAATGAGAAGCATCTGGAACTGGAGAATGTAGTGATGGGTTGGCTGGTGACATCCCAGGCATGCGTGTTGCTGGTGAGGGGCCAGACACTTGAGGAGACCCTGGCCAGTTCCCTCCTCGGCCACTTGGTGACACCATAGTATATGGAGAACTAGGGTCCAGGGTTCCTGCAAACAAGTAAACAAATGGTTTTCAAAACCTGTATTTTAATACCTGAAAAGTATTTGACAACATTCACATGCTTATACGCTATGTAGTGATAATTTTATTATTTTCTTTCAGAAAGATATTTCACTAAAGCCTGATGCACATGACACATTTGATCTCTACTTGGTATAGTTTTTGTACTTTTTAACATGATACAAAAATTAGAAACATAAAAAAAATATTGAGAAAGGATAAAATTTACCTTTACATAAGGTTCAAGATGTATAATACGTAAGTCTCCTTTAGACTATATAGGAAATACTATGGTTGAAAAGATAAAGAGAAAAAAAAAAAACCTCAAAGCTCCATTAAGGGCAGAAATCTTTTATTTTAAACTAACCCTGACAAATTATGTTTTTAATCTATTCAGAGAAGGCTGGAGAGAGGGAATTTTTCATTTTCTTTATTTAGTAAAAGACACAGTAACTAAGAAATGAACCAAGAATCAAGTTTTGAAAGCAGTGACTTCCTGAACAACCTCAAATTAAAATTTCATCCTGCAGATACTTTTAACATATTTACACCCCTTTGTAACCAAATGACAAAATGAGAAAACACTACCATATATCAGAGAGTAAATGTTCCTTACTTAATCTTACAAATCGGTAAGAAAAAAACACAAGAATATAGGCAAAAGATAAACTAGCAGGCGTAAAATAAGAGACATGAAAAGACTAATGAACATAAGAACTTCACTAATAATCAAAAAAACACACATTGAACAGTAAGATGACATTTTTTACTTATCAAAGTGACTGAGACTTCTTTAAAAATCACAATACCCTGTGCTGCCAATGATGCAGGAAAACAGACATTCTTGTACGATACTAGAGGAAATTGGCACAGCCTTTCAGGTGAGCAATCTGCAATGTTTCAAAAGCTTTAGAATTTCTCAAACCCTGTGAGACAGCAATTCCACTTCTAGGAACTTACCAAAGGAAATAATCCTGTGAGCAGAGAAGACACCACTTTCAGTTGTGAAAAATTAGAAACATTCTAAACGTATCATATTAGGAGAGCAATTAAATCATGGTATGCCCAGACAAGGGGATACTATGAAGCCATTAGTATGATGATATAGAGTTTTTACTAACAGAAATATTCCTGCAAATATTCATAGTAAAGAGTAGAATCACAGGTGCTACCCAGCTGTACAACCTGAGGAAGCTCTTTATGTTCAGAACTGGCATGGGATTCACGATATAGTTAAGTGACAAAAGTAAGGCACTGAACACGGTGTACAGTATGCTGCCATGTACATAAAAGAGAGGGAAAGACCACTCCACATAAAACAAGAATTCATGAGAAATTAATAGCACTAAATGCCTTTGGGAAGAGGAACTAGGTGGTTTTGGTCAAAGGGAAGGGAAACACCTGACTGGCTACCTCTTCTTTATCTATTTGAACAAATTCAAAATAGAAATTTTGAGTTAAAAAATTCAAGTCTCAAAGCAATACATATGATAGGGTCCCAATTTTTTTTGAGGGGGTGGTGTTTGAGCAGAGAGACAAGAAGATGGGTAGAGAGCAAGCTACAGCAACAGAGATTCAGGCAAGCAGCAGGTACATGACAGGTCATGTGAGGGGGGAAAGAGTTCAAAGCAGACAGACTAACTGGTAGATCTCTTGGTGGTGTTATTAGCAAAAACCTAGTTTTTTCGTTCTTTTTTGGGCTGAGCCACGCAGCATGTGGGATCTTAGGTTTGAACTTGCGCCCCCTACTGTGGAAGTGCAGAGTCCTAACCACTGGACTGCAGGGGAATTGCCAGGAAAAACATATTTTCTTTTGCTATTCCCCCAATATATAAGTGTTAATTTTGCAAAAAAAAAAAAAAAAAAACTTTTATTTCACAAAAACTACTTTCACATCAAACTCTTATGCTCTAACGATTTCTATGTATGGACTCACCATGTGGACTAGCAAAACTGGCCCCTGGTCCTATTGAGATTCCATGCGAGGATGGGGGAGGAGTTGGAACAAATGATGCTGGTGATGGGGCTCTCAAAGCCCCACTCGGGGAGCTGGCAGCATGCAGATTTCCTAATAAAGGAAAATAATTATAGATGATCTTGCAGGACACATATTATGTCCTGACCAAGGACTGCAAGTTAAGACTATCTACAGACTAAAGAAACAAGTAGTAAAGCTCCCAGAAGTAGCACAAAGAAAAACTGGAACAATTTCACCACTAAAAGAGAAATCAATTCCATGGGGCCCCAATTCTAGCTCTTACACTGACTAATGCTTTAAAAAAAATATATGCAGTGTACTTTTTTATTCACTCATTCACTCATTCACCAAAAAGGCATGAACATCAATGTCATGCCATGCATTGTTGTAGGTACTTGGGATGCAGCAGTTAACAAGAGACAAAAATTCTTGCCCTCGTGGGAGTTTATATTTCCAGTATAATGAGAAAGACAAATATATGTCAGGTTATGCTAAGTGCTATGGAGAAAAACAGGGCAAGGTAAGGGGGATATATAGTGTGGTGGTGGAGGTAGGTGCTGCTCTTTATATAGAGCAACTTCTTCAAGAAGGGGCTATGTGGGCTGAGACATAAAGTGAAGGATGAGGCATGAGGATATCCAGGGAATAACACACTGAAGGCAAAGAGAGGAGCTAGTGCAAAGGCCCCAACAGTAGCAGCAGTTAAAGGTAACAGGAGGAGGCCAGTGTGGCTGGAACAGCGTGAGCAAGGTGGGGAAGGGGAAATGGAAGACAATTAGGTCAGAGAGGTGGGAGGAGGGTCCCAGATTTCACAGGGACTTGTAGGCCGCTTTAAGGACTTAGGGTTTACCCTGAAAGAGATGGGAAGCCACTGCAGAGTTTGGAGCAGAGGAGTCATGACCTAACTTCTGTTCCCCAAGGATCATTCTAGCTGCTGTTGAAAAATAAAGACTATAGGGCAGGGGGCGGGAAAACCAGTCAGAGGTAACTGCAATTACCTAGGTAAAGATAGTGACTCGGGAAAGGGTGAAGGCCAAGACATTGAAAAGTGGTTAGGTTCTAGATAAAGTCTGAAGATGGAGCTGACAATATTTGGTAACTGACTGACTGTGGGTATGAGAGAAAGGAGTCCAACACTACTCTTACAGCTTTGGCCCAAGTAACAGGAAGGAAGAAGCTGTCACTTGCTGAAATGGGGTGTCTATGGGAGCAGCAGTATAGGGGACAGCTGGAGGGTGTTAGGAATTTAGTTTCAGCTGTGCTGAGTTTCAGATGTTGGTTAAACATCTATCGATACATAGAAATGCTGAACAGATAGCTGGAAAATAACAGGACTCGAGTTTAGGGGAGAGGCCTAGATGGAGATATAAAAAACTGGGAGACATAAGCTTAAGGATGGTGTTTAGCCACAGGACTAACTTTAATTTAGAATTACGAAGGGCAGGGACTATGACTACCAAAACTATGAATGCAACATTAAAATACTTACTACATTACCATAATTATCCTCAATACCAGCACTTTTCAAATTCTCCACTATTATGTAAGAGAATTTCATATTTTTAACGTTATATAATACCTAATGCAGTATTAGTTCAATATAGTATCAATTCAACATTAACATATTTACATTCAAGAAATATGTTAATTGACTTAATTAATCTTTATTGACATATCTAGCTGTGTGACCTGGACAAGTGACTTAACTTCTCCATGCTGATTTTTCCTCTGTTAAATGGGAAATAATAGGACCTATGCCACGGGTTTGCTGTGGAGATTAAATGGGTAAAGTACTTAGAACAGAGCCTGGTGCACAGGAAGCACTACAGAACTGTCTGCTACTGTAATTATTTCAAAATAATCATCTCTCCTTCTATGCGAAACCAGTCTCAACTCACATCCTAGAAACCCCCTCCCCTCAGGGCCTGGGTCCCCGCTTCCCATTCTCTCCCTTGCTCCCCAGCTGCTCCTCCCTAGGATCCCACACTGTCTACTGTTGGAACTTCACAGGGGCTGAGTCCCCCACCAGCTTAGCCTTCGGGAACCTTCAATGACATAATGATCCAAGTCTTCACCAGGGGTGCCACCAACTCCAATGAGCAGGGAAGGGCTCATCTACCCCCAAATCTCATACCAGTCCTCCTTGCTAGCTTGAGCTAGCGGAGCTTGAGTAAGCAGGGTAAGCTTGAGGAGCAGGGCTGTTATTGGGCTCACTGCTGAATCCCCAGCACCCAGCAGCATTAGACACACAGCAAGTGCTTAAAACATACTGTTTTAACATACTGAATTAACAGTTCAATTAAAAGTCTAAATCTGGCATTCTCCAGCAATTTTTACATCGCACTTCATCAGGCTGCCCACAGAGCCATTTTGTTCGTACAAGCAGGCTGTGCCCTGCTTGACTCTGAGGGTGGGGCACCGTTCACATACACTGGGGCTCTGTCAGCTCCTTCTGTAAGGAAGCTTTTCTGTAAGCAGTCATTGCAGCAGGAAAGCAGTCACACACACTACATACATGGGTGTGGTTGTGTTCCAATGAAACTATTTACAAAAGCAGGTGGTGGGTAGGACATGGCCCACAGGCCTGAGTGTGTCAACCTCTGACATAGATCACGCTGTGACACAGACCATGCTGTGATTCCTGGAGTTGCACCATGAGTCTGGTTCTGGGTGACAACCCTGCCACTTAATTCAAACCTTTTAAAAGTGCTCCTGAATCACAAACACAGATTTCACAACCCTGCAATAATGAATGAATAGCAGATATCTGGCCATAGACTAGCAAAGCAGTTCTCTCTGAAGTCTCAGGCTACATGTTGTAGGATTTCTCACTGTATGTGTGTCTATTTGGGATCTGAAAGTTGAACATGACAAAGAGAAGAGTTAGTATCTTACCTGGAGACTGTGTGTGCATCATAGAGGGAGACTGGTTGACTGTGCTGTGGTAAGATGTAGGGGGTGAAGTAAGAGGATAAGCACCTGATGATCCTGGCTGCTTTGGAAATGGCTGAAAAGAAGAAAATTCCTTGTTGGTAAAATGGCCAACCATGTAGCAGATGCGGGCGTGGCTTTCCCCAATCAAGAGCTACAGTGTTAATTAACATTTACATGTCACTGGTTATCAAATAGGAAAGGTGAGGTGTGAAAATGCCCCAAATCCACACCAGTGTTGCAAATTTTAAAAAGCTACCTTTCAAAGTGTTTTAAAAATAGCAACGTCCTCATTCCTGACCTTGCAGTACCACTACTTCATCCTTCAAGATGTTTTTTTTTTGTTCATTTTATCTACCAAATCACGGATTCATCAGTATTATTTATCTACCATTTCACTGATTCTAAGATCAACTCCCCCCACATTTTAACATCTCTGAAATTATGGTGTGTCTTCCAATTCATGGAATGGTACAGTCTAACTGGCAGCACTGTTTCAGGCAGTACATAAAAACAGTGCACCTTACATTGGTGGCATTTTAGAGTCAGTGAAATATGATAGTTCAACCTGATCCCTACTCACCTTCACCTTCATCTTCAGTAACAAAAAACCTAGGACAACGTAATTCTTCCAAGTCTATTTTTTTAACTAGAGTATGAGTCACATACAACAAAGCACACAAATGATGAGGATTTATAAATGTAACTGCCACATAAGTCAAGATACTGAAGGACATTACCAGAACCCGAGGCCTCCCTCCTTCCAAATCTCTTATCGCCACCCACCTTCCAAATCTCTTATCACCTCCCAAAAGGTAAGCAGTACTCTGACCTCCATCACTTAAGCTTGGTTTTGCATCTCATATAAATACTGAATGTACTCCATTAGAGTTTGGCTTCTTTTGTTCAACACTGTCAGTGAAAACCACTGTTTTATTGCATGGAGCAACAGCATTTTTCTTTTCTGTGAAGTGTTTCAGTGTATTCCAGCTCACTCACTCATTCTTCTGTTGCCGGTTATTTGGGTTGTTTATAATTTTTTGCATAAATAATGTTGCTATGAACATTCTTGTGTTCTCCAGCTGCATTTCTGTTGCGCATATACCTAAAGTAAAACTGTTAAATCACAGGCATGCATAATGTTCAGCGTTAGCACTCTGAATACTGCTAAACACCACTGCAAGGTAGCTGTACCATTTTACACACCTTCCAGTAGTAAGTGAGAGTTTCAGGGGTCCTGATACCAAATGTTGGCAAGGATTACTAATTTTTTTCCTTAAAGCCATTTTTGTGGGTGTGGGGTATTAACTCACCATGGTTTTAATGTATAATTCTGTGATGCCAGATAAGAATGTTTACCTTTTCTGTGCTTACTGGCCATTTGGACATCATCTTTTATGACCACATGGGTGGCCACCCGAAATTATTTTAAGTGCGTGAGTCTAAGGTTAATGCTGTCTCTGGTACTATTTACTTCCCTTCACTAGAATCCTCCCCCTGTCTCCCTTTGTCATTATTTTTCATATGGCTATCTTGGGTCCACCAAGGACCTCCTCGCCTTTTAACAAAGAAGTGCAGGCATCTGTAGAACCTGTTAAGTAACACAAATGTGATGCCATGTGCAATATCAGTTAGACATCACCTGTTGCTGCGGTGGTGGTTGGAGTTGTGAGATTAAAGAATCCATCATATCTCCTCCAATGGGAGACGGGGGATTATCGTCCTCATTTACAGACCTTCTTCGAGCATCCTGATTGCTGTCAACAAACATATTCAGGAATGTCTATGGATATAAACAGGTAAAATTTAGATTATTTTATCTAACTTTAGTAAGATATTCTTAGTCATTTAGAATGTGTTAACAGAAACAAGCATATCATGTCTATCTCTGAAATACAAGTTTGACACATGGCCACCATTGTTAGGCCAACCTAGAAGAGATTGTCATCGTTTTGAAGGAAAGAGGAAAAATTGAGGAAAATGGTTAAACACAACAATAAAAAAATCTAAGTTAAATACTGTTATGTGAACAGAAGTTAAAGAAAGAAGTACACCCTTGTCAAAATACTTTATTAATTTCTGAATCAGAAATGTGGAAAAGAATAAAAAGTTGCATGGCAGGCATGTAAACAACTTCAATGACTTGGAAAGTTTCCTATTTAGTGAGAGTTCTCACTTTTTAAGTCAGCAAATATGAAAGAGGAAAACTGAAAAAAGAAACTAAGCCATCTTTTTCCTTTTTTTTTATGTAACAGTCTTGAACTATCAAGAATGGGATAAGGGTATGTTTTATAGACTATGTCATCAAAAATTAGGTGAGGCTAACAGAATTTGTGTCTCAATCACATATGCTTTTTAATATCCTCTACCTTCCCAATCTTCAAAAATATAGATTATAAGCTTATCAGAATTACTGAAAAGCTTTTAAAGGTACATAGTCTGATTTCTAATTAAAGGTAATAGATTATTCACAATACTCATTTCATCTTCTCTCAACACCCCTCTGAAACTCCTAAAAGAATTTTTCAAGCAAAAGTCACAAAGACAAAAAGAATGGGATAAGAGAGAAACAGCAATAAATTCTAGGAGGCTGCAGAGCAGATGGCTGAGTGGTAACTGAACTATCCAATGTGAGGAAGTCGTTTCCTAAGCAAGCAGTGGGGAAAGCCAAGAAGCAAAGCTATTTCCACCCAGATCTCCAAGATACACAGGAACTGACAGCATCAGACACCTCTGGAAATGAGAATGCAAGAGACTAAAAGCAGTAGGACTGGGTGATTATCTCTTTACGAGACAGTGAAACCCTCCAGAGCCTTTGTCCTCTCACTGAATGAAGCCAACCTCTACCGCTTGGCAGAAGGCCTCTGATTTGGGGGACTCTAGGATCAACTGATAGCTGGGGTGCCACATTAAAAATGAAGATTAAAGTCTCCATAATGAATGCTGAGAATACCAGTTTCCTTATTTCATTTGCCAAAAATTGGGAGCCAGTGCACAACAGCTATGCAGAGTTCTGATATTATTCTCCTGGTCCTCACACTGGCCCAACAAAGAGATCTAAAGCTACTGACACTGGGAGTTACCCAATGAAATGGCCCAAGCAGATCGTCCTGCAGTGAAGATCACAGTCAACAAGTCTCACCTTCAAGAGAGGACAATGTAACCATATAGAACAGATGTCATAAAATGAACTTTGAGAAACAAAAAGAGCTCTCAAATTTTTTCTTAAAAAGATGGAAAAAAAAAAAAGATGGCAAAAGAAGTTCTTGATGGAAATCAAAAATAGAAGGATTGGGGGGAAAATGAGGAAATCTCCTAGAAACAAAGAGATAAAAAACAGAAAAGAAAAGAAAATCAGAGGTTATGTCCAGGATGCCCGACATCAGAATAGTGGGGGTACCAAAAAAAGCTCACAGAGAACACAAAGAAAAAGACTTGAGGAATAGCATAAGGAAGTTTCCCAGAACAAAAGGATGTAAGTTTCCAGACTGAAGGAGTCCACTTGTTCACACACGGTTGAAGAAGTGGGATGGATTAAACGTCTCAATGGTCACAATAGAAGCTAGAGGACAATGGAGCAATGCTTTCAAAATTCTTACAGAAAATGACTGCAACCTAGAATTCTATATCAAGCCCCTCCCTCAACTAGATGAGGTTAACTAAAGACACTTGCGAACACACAAGGTTCTCCCAGGGAGCAACGTAAAGTATTCCACCAAAACAATGAAGTAAAACAAGAAAAAGAAGTGGGGTCCAAGTCACAGGGCAAGCAACACAAGAGAAATGAAGGACTCTCCCACTTCACTGCTGTTCTGCAGATCCCTAAATCAAAATTAGGCAAAAGGTCTGGAGCGTTTAGAGGTCAGAGACTGTGGAAGAGATGGCTTCAAGATGAAACTGATAAGGTATCCGATTTGTGAACATACTGACGGGAGAGTTACATGGGAGAGACTTTAAGGCTGTTAGTGGTAAGTACAGAGAGAGCTAGTAATTTTAATTAATTATGAATTTTTAAAAGTTAATAATTCCCAGGAAAATAAAATGTTGAGCAAGAAAGGAAAAGTAATCATAGTAAACTTGGCAGAACAGTGTTATAATGTTCATAATAATGTGAACACTGAAAAATTATCTAATTGAAACTGCTACCCTAACCATATTGCAAGGCTGGAGGAAAAGAAGGCAAATGTGTACTGAGAGTAGCCTGGAAAGGGGAAGGGGCATATAAGAAAGAACTAAAAAAGAATTAAAACCTCCTCTTCCATTAGAGTCAGATAATGTCCTTAACTAAGAAGTCAACAAAGAGCAATGAAAGAATGCTATTTAGAGGTAAAGGTGTGAATACCATGAGAAAGAGCTGTACAGAGTAGGAGAACGGCAAGAGTAGGACTAATTTTCAATACAAGCCATTTGGAACTATTAGACTCTAAACTATAAGAACATACAATTGAGCTATCATACCAATATCTCCAAGGGTTATGGCCTAGGACTCTACATTTAAAAAAAAAATATCACAGTTGAACTGATGCTCAAAGCTTCTCAATATTCACTGATAAAGGCTACTTTCAAAGTTCCTTGAAATTCCAAATAGCAAACAGGACTCTCTTGAGTACCTTCCACCTTACTCATTACATTGTAAGGAAATAAAAGGACATTTTATCATTTCATATACATAGGCACAGAATTTCTAGCTCCTTCAGAATAAAGCTACAGAGATGATGAATTACTACTAGATGTAGCTACTACTACAGGGAGTAGTAACATGGCTACTCATTAAATTTAAACAGGAAATCGTTGCTTTCCCTCATTATTTCACTCTTAAAGGAATTGTTTTAGGGATCCCATTTATATTTATTAATTCTCCAACACTAAAGTCCATTACCTTGAGTCCTGGTGCAGGATAAAAACCTTCAACTAACTTGCTATTATCAAAAAGACTATAGGCCCCATCCCGTATTGCCACAACACCTCGACTTCGGCAGTATATATCAATGCAATACATGTTCCTGAAGGCCAGTCGGATGTGGGTGGACGACTGTGGCAGGATGGAGAAGCACTGGTAGGCAGTGTTGGTTCTCTGGGTCAAGCCCAACATTGGCACAGTGGGCAGTTTGTTGATGGCATTCAACGGTGCCTGAGTATCAAATAGTACCTACAAGGAACAAACATAGTGAGAGCAGCCAGTTTCTGTACAGATGCTAAAACCTCAGAATCTTCAAGGCAAAAATCATCACAAATGAGACAATCTCCTTCTGGCACATTCTGTAAAAACTTTCTCATCATTAAAGATGAGTTAAGTCCACATGATTTTTTGAGGAGTTTTATATGACACCCTGAGTCTTATTTTTAAACAGAAAATAAAGTTAATTACCTGTAATAATTGGACCACATTTGGTGTTTTGTTGAACATTTCTTGAAGCTGATGGAGAATGGTATTGTGACAGTTACTGCATCCTGAGTTTGGACCCACAGTTCCCAAAGAAATGTGAAATTTCTGATGTATGGAATTCCACTGGATACTAATCTAAAGCAAAAAGATTATGCTTCAGAAACCAAGAAAGGAAAAGATACAAGGAGAAGAAAAAATAATCTTTAAACACTAAGGCAAAATGCCAAAGATCTAAATGAGGTCTTTTTGGGAAGCAACTTGTTAAGATTAGACTCTATAAATTCCAGATGGGCTGTCACTATGGATCAGTACATTCACTGAGTGTGTGAGTTAGCCCACTTCTGCTAAATTTCTGATATTACTTTATGTGGAAGAGTTCAGAAAGAAACTAGCTAGCTGAAATTTGTATACTAAATTTCTAGGACTTTACATATGGGGTGGGGAAAAAATAAGAACTACAGATTATGGGGAATACCTTCAAGATTAATATAGGATCAAATAATGTTAACAATCATGTGACTAAAAGCGTAGACATACCGTATTGTTCAAGACCATTTGTACATAATCTTCATTATAGTAATCACGCTGCTAAGTAGATTTGAAATCAGTGAAGAAAGAAACACAAATACCAAAAGTACATTACGTTGCCAAAACTCTTTAAAAATACACACTCCGAAGAGGGTATAATTTTTGTTTTCAATTTTTAAGAGTTAACCATTACAAAATACTATAACAAAGTATTTAAAAATATCATTTTATCCCTAATTTTTACTTGTACCCTCAATTATTTCAAGAAAGTTTTCATAACTGTTGAATTCTTGATTTTTTAAGAAGACTTATGAGAGGAACTTTAGTTCTAAGTAATTCATAAACTTACTGAACTTCCCTTGGTGGTTCCATAACACAAGATAAGTTTTCGGTAATTATAAACACGAACTTCTGAGAAAATGTTTAGATGAGTGGGTATGTCTAAACAGAAAGAAAACAAAATGGAATTTAAGATTATACATGCAACATTTTAAAATATATATGTGAAAAAGTAGAGATCTTGGTAATATTATATGCCTAGATAGAAAGGTCTCTCTCTTTATAACTTAGTTTAAAAAAAAGAAAGAGAAAGAAAACAAAAAAAGATCAACAGCATAAATAGCAGGCTCCAATTTCCATTTGGACTGACAGGGGCAGGGCTGGGCAGCGGGGGAGATGTACTGAAGCACATTCAGGGGTTCCAATTCCAGCCCTGTCTTTTACTAGCTATGTGAACTTCAGCAAGTTTCTTTTAAGTCTCTGACTTGTTTTCTTCATTTGTGACATGAGGAATGGTAAATTACCTCCCTCATAGGATTACTGTGAGGAATGAATGAGTTAATACAAGCAAAGTGGTTATTACATTTATGGCACCTAGTAAATTCTCAATAAGCACTACTATAATCTTGTATACCTATGTGTATGAATATATACAAATTGTAACAGTAGCTGTCTCCTGGGGAAAGAAATTAAGTCTGAGGTAAAACAGAAAACTTTTCATTAGATATACTCAGGATTTTTTTTTTTTTAGCAATGTACATGTTTTACTTCCTCCAAAGGCATTGGGACAGGGAAGGTTACTTGCCCTCCCCCACAAGAAGATGATCACTTGTACCTGGTAGAGAACGTGCAAATTCCAATACACACTCATATAATCGTGCAATGCTATTCCAGTCATTAAGGAACATTTCAACCACTTTTCTACCACCAACGGGTTCAGACAACAGGTTTTCATATGTCAGATAAACATGCCGGGATGGTCCTACAGGATTAAGAGACATTAATTGGAATCAATACTTAAAAAAAACCCCAAAAAACAAAAAAACAGAAATAGAAATATGCAGACAAAAGTGTGTGAAGCATCTCACCTTGTTCCCTGGTAGAAGTGCCATTAAGTGGACAATTTGCAAACACTAGCTCTGCCACCCACGTGCGGTTATTTCTACCTTGTAATCGGAAAGTGCAGTCAAGGAGAGAGCGGTCCAGAGCCTTTTGGGTTTCCTCATTTACACCCTTACAGGGAGGAATTCTGGTGATGAAAGATAGCATATGAAATGTACTTCACATCACAGAAAGACAAAAGCACAATTTACACAATGACAGGCAGGGTATCACAGTAGAGCTTTGGTTCAAACTCTACTACCAGGTACCTTCTGCAAAAGGAGGAAGCAATTCATAGCAATTCACAACAACTAATAGCATTTAACCCACTTTCATTCCTATCAACATGGATGAGGACTCTCATTTTAATGGTGATGTTTGCCTTCGTCCTTAATCTTGTTATTAGAAAAGACCACCATTTCTCAGAAAATCAAATATACTGGTTTTCTATGAAATCTACCTAGGATATCCTCAAGGAAAAGTTAAGGAAAACAAAATATTTGTAAGACCAGACTTTGAAGGCAGGATGATCTAGTGAAAAGGACAAGGCTTTGGAATCAGGGACCTGCATCCTAATTCTGGCTCAGCCACATTCACCCTCTCTCAAATTGTTTCGCAAGTATAAAATGAAGATACATAATTACCTTCTGGGTCACTGATTTTAAAACATGATGAAACATAAAGTGCCTACAGTAGTTGGTTCAGCAGGTATTCAAATATGTTAGTTTCTCCTTGTAGTAAAACCAAGTCTTAATCACTAACCGCCATGACAAAATTTCAGGTTCATTCTCTCTCCCCGCCTCATTATTTCATTATTTCCCCTCCTCTTCTGTAGAGGTAACTCATTGTGATGGACCTATTCATGTATCAACTCATTTACCATACATACTGTCTCTTATATATACCACATATACAAGAGGATTGTATTAGCTTTGGTGTCTTGAAATACCCATTCATTTCTTCTCCTCTTGCAGCTTTATGAACCATCTTATTTGTCATAAAACATTATGAGGTAAGATATTTTAGCAGTTTTTTCAGTACTGGATGAAATAATGAGATAATATTTAATTACACACTATCCTTTAACTCATAGGAAAGAAAAAGGAGTTAACTGTCAGACTTGATAAAATGATTATCAAAATCTAAGGCAAAAAACAACAAATATAACTAGAAATATGGAATTTTGGTTCAGGCCTCTTAGATATAACACCTAAAACAGGGCATCTCAATGTCAGCAATACTGACATTCTGGGCGGGAGAATTCTTTGTTGTTGGGGGGCAGCTATCCTGTGCAGCCTTGGCCTCTATCTATCAGGTGCCAGTAGCATCTCCCACCCCTTCTTCTCAGTCAATGATAACCAAGAATATCTCCAAACACTGCTAAATGTTCCCTGGCAGGGAAAACTGTTCTGAGGTTGAGAACCACTGACCCAGAATAAACAATTTAAGAGAGCAAAAAGGGTGGAAAGTTTGCTCAGGAGCTCAAAACCAGGCACTGCAAGCAGGTTGCTCTCGAGACGTGTCATCTGTGTGGTGTGATCAAGGCGCTTCTGAATCTGCACCAGACAACAGGTCCATGAACCAGAGCAGCCTAAAGTGTTTACCATGGTATTTTCAGAGATACAGCAAGGAGACCTGCTCAACAGATTTTCATGGAGATAAGTTGAACAAGAACAGACTACATCTTTAGCAAAGAGGAGAAAAATGTGCTCAGTTTTAAAGCTTTGAAGTATCTACTCATATTCCCACTTAATATGAAAATACCTAGGACTAAAAGCTTACAAGTTTCTAAAGATTAAATGTATTAAAGCAATTACTTAATAATTAGATCCAGGCCAGATTTTAATAAAATCATATTTAGACATTATTTTTTTCCTTCTTCACGTCTATGAAGAAAACACCCCCAATAATGGACATCATGTACCAGACAAACAGATCTCTTTATCCGTTTCTATATATTTTCTTAAGTTTTAAATAAAGAAAACAATAGCCAGGATATAGTAAAGACTTTCTTAAAAATTACTGTAAAATGAAAATCAAAAAATATGAAGTGCTTTCTTTCTAGGTAAGGACTGTAATGAATTCTCTTGAGTGCAAGAAGAAAGGGGACTGAAATTTTTTTCGTAAAAATGCTGAAAACAGACATTTTAAGATCGCTGAAAAACATGAAAAAATAAGAGAACACAAATGTTATCATCTATTAATCTGCAATTGTCAAGAAGAGTAAAAAGAAACACCCCATATGTTAGGCAGAAGTAATATAAAACCAAAGGCAAATAAACTAAAAGTATTACATTTCCTTTTGATGTCTATTATAAAACAAACTTGCTCTCTAGAAACCATTTTGTGCATAAATAAATGAAAAAAAAAAAAGAACAAATTATGCTTCCCCAGATAATTTTGCCTTAACTCTAGCCATCAATCATGTCATGATTAGTAAAGAAAATGATTCTTCTAACTATGTAAATCCTTATGAATAAAAAGTGGGAAATAAAGTAAGATTTAAAAAAAAAAAAAAAAAAACCATTTTGTGGACATGGCATTACGGCAGCCAGGCAGGGCAGCTTTTCTAGTTCTTCAACTCTTCATCTAAAGTGAGCACCATGACACGTGGGTGGAGTACATGCTATCTCATACACCTTTCCCTCTTCCACAGGACAAACTGATTTGCAAGCAACAAATTGGTTACAAATTGATTCCTGCTGGCTCAAACTGCAGAGCCACCCATGTCTTGGCAGACAGAGGAACTCAATAAATAAAAATTGCTTCTACGGTTTATATTATTAAGCAACATCTAAGAAACAATACAAATGCAAAAAAAGAAAACTGCTTTCTGCACCAAAAAGGCTGACCTCTTAAAAATGGCATTTGAGCTTGCAAGTCCATCCTGGTCAACTCATAAATCACACACGCTGCCTTAGTTTTTCCTCTAAGCATCCACTGGCCCCTAGTCCTCTACTCATTTAGAACCAAGCCCTCTGTACATCTCCCTCCATGTACTTTTCCCCAGTGATCTAAGTTACTATCCCAGCTTAATTATTTCCACCTTGGTAGTGACTCATCTATTTCCCCTGCCCAGACCTGTCACCTGAGCTTAAGACACATCCTTGCCTGTCCAAACAGATGTCTAAACACCTCGAACTTAGCAAAACCTCTTCAAACTCACATCTTCATTCCCGTGTCTCAATAAACACCACCACCATCCATCATCTGCCCAAGATAAAACTAAGAGCCATCTCTGCCACCTTCTACTCTCTCTCTCACTTTCAATATCACTTATAAAGACTTCATCCCCTAAGTCTTTATGGAACTTGCCCTGGTCCAAGCTACCAACAACTCTGGTGTGAACCATTTCAGCAACTGGTTTTGCTACTTAAGTCTTGTTCCTCTCCCATTTATTCTCCATGTTGCTATCAGGGCGAGTTTTCAAAAAAAAAAAAAAAAAAACCATCTAATTATGTCAGTTTCTGCTTAAAATCATCTGATGGCTCTTTCCTGCCATTCAGATAGTCTAAATTCCTTAAGGACATTTACACCAAGGCCCTATAGGATCTGACCCTTCCTGTGTACATCTGTAGGCTCATCTCCCCTAACTCCTGCCATGCCCTACTTCTTTCAGTTCCAGGATGCTGAGCTTTCTCTCCCCTCTAAGCTGTCATTTTAGCAGTTACTCCTTCTGGTTGGGGCACCCACTCCCACCCTAGCTCCCTTTCCTCTGGCTAATTCTCACCTCTCCTTCAGTCTAGGTACAACTTGTACTTCCGTGGGGATCAGTCAGTTCAGTCGCTCAGTCGTGTCCGACTCTTTGAGACTCCATGAATCGAAGCACGCCAGGCCTCCCTGTCCATCACCAACTCCCAGAGTTTACTCAAACTCATGTCCATCAAGTTGGTGATGCCATCCAGCCATCTCATCCTCTGCCGTCCCCTTCTCCTCCTGCCCCCAGTCCCTCCCAGCATCAGGGTCTTTTGCAATGAGTCAACTCTTCGCATGAGGTGGCCAAAGTATTGGAGTTTCAGCTTCAGCATCAGTCCTTCCAATGAACACCCAGGACTGATCTCCTTTAGGGTGGAAATTTCCAAACTAGCCCAGATTCCCCTGCTATATGAACCCACAGCATCCCAAAGGGCTCTATCAGAATTCAAACCTGACACATACATTCAGTAAACATCTGCTGAATGAATGAAAGAAAGCCAAAGGAAGGACATCCTAAAATACCAAGAGGTGCTGGATCTCCACTTGGCAGGTAAAAGAGAATCCTCTCCTAGACTGTCTAATTCCATACAGAAACCTGTGACATCCACAGGTTCTGAACTCTGCTTTATGCTGACTCGCAGAAGGAGCAGCACTGGCGGGATGGCTGCAGTGTGTGGCACCACATCAGACACATGACAGGGACTTACTTCAGTAAGCGAATTGCGTGGCTGAAGCCATCACCTTCCATTTGCACTCCTTGATGTGGAATCTCCAGATTGGACAACTGGAAAGAGAAAGGTACAGTTATATAAGACCACCAATTTTACAAAGGCAACTACCTTTTCTAAGTACTACTGTCTCTCTTCTCATGGCCTCTGTTCTAGAGCTGTGAGCATTGTCCCCCCTCATCTGATTTCCTGGGGAACTAAATAAGACTGGTTTCCTTGTGTGATGCAATTAACGTCTATCTGAAAACAAAGTTTGAGTCATAGCCACATCTCATTTTTAATCACAAACAGTATTTTTCAGTTTACAACTTTTCTGGAATACATTTTTTTAAACAACTATTTCCTCTGTGAAACTCAAGAAGAAAAGATTTCCAGTTGATGCATTTACCCAGAGACCCTGTCAGTGGAACTACAGGTTATTTGGGTATGCCGGGAAGTCATTCTAGTCACCCAGCAGAGGAACACACTTGCCTTCAAGCAGATAGTCCCAGGTCTTCTCTAACAGACTATTTATATCCACCTTATTCCAGAAAGGATTTAAGGAAGCCTTAAGCATGTCACTGAGCCCTGCTCTTTGGGCCTGGAAAGAGCAGAGGTGTAGAAAAACAGCTGCTGACCATGAAGTAGGGCTCCAGATTAAAAAGACAGCAAAGTGTGGGGGAGCTCAAAAACACTGCCTCTGTTCTATGGATCACAAATATCAACATTCCTGCTAAGATCAGATTTAGTTATTCACATCTCAGTGTAAATTACCTTAAGCAGAAAATGTGCTTGCTTCTGCCTTTAACATCTTTTCAATGAGAGAAAAGAAAGTTTTTAAGAGCTTGATTGAGTTCAACAGAGTACTACAGAATGTTGAATAGCCTACATGTGCGACAGGTATAGGAACACAGAGAAGGAGAAGAGGCCATTACGCTTACAGGTGTCTATGTGGGCACGACAAAGACAAGCTTTTGCAACTTCTGGCCTGTGGGTAATGAGGAAGACAGCAGACAATGACTGAGGCACTCCCCCTGGGTATCATGCAGCCTCCCATTCCACTGCAAGGGAGGAACTGAGTGACTTTCATGTAATCCATCCACGTGTTGTGCTTAGTCACTCAGTCATGTCCAACTCTTTGCGACCCCATGGACTGTAGCCCGCCAGACTCCTCTGTCCATGGATTCTCCAGGCAAGAATGCTGGAGTGGGTTGCCATGCCCTCCTCTAGGGGATCTTCCCAACCCATGGACTGAACCCAGGTCTCCCTCATTGCAGGCAGATTCTTTATTGTCTGAGCCACCAGGGAAGCCCAATCAATCCATGTAGCATGATGAAAAAGCCCAACAACAGAGTCAAATAGTTAGAAGTACAGACACTGTAGGAGCTCTGGACAGTTCCCAGACAAGGGACACTCATCAGGCTCACAGTTGTAGGAGCTGGGACATCGAGGACATGAGTATCTACTTTAGTCGCCTATTTCTGGGCTTGGATTTTCTGGGCTACTGCTGCTCCTCACAATTTCACACCCTAGTTTCCACCTTTAGATCCTGAAGCCCTATAAAGCAACAACTGGCATACCATAGCTCATGGGCCAAATCTAGCCACTGCCTGTTTTGGTAAATAAAGTTTTACTGGAACATAGCCACACTCATTTGTTTAAATATCAACTATGGCTGGTTCACACTACAACAGCAGACCTGAATGAGCAGACCTCAAGAGATGGACTGATGCTGAAGCTCCAATACTTCAGCCACCTGATGCGAAGAGCTGACTCAGTCAAAAAGACCCTGATGCTGGGAAAGATTGAGAGCAAAAGGAGAAGGGGATGACAGAGGATGAGATGGCTGGATGGCATCACCGTCTCAATGGACATGAGTCTGAGCAAACTCTAGGAGATTGCAAAGGACAGGGAAGCCTGGCATGCTGCAGTCCATGGGGTCGCAAAGAGTCAAGACACAACTTAGTGACTCAACAACAACAATAAATGACCCACAAGACCTAAAATATTTACCATCTGCCCCTTGATAGAAAAAGTCTGCTGCTTCCTGCTCTAAAGCATCTAAGTGTTTTCAACAAGTCTTCCCAAGACTATTATCATCAGCCTAACAAATAATCCACTTCCACATTTCTAGGTCTTTCCTTCATCACCAATAATTTACAGAAGGGAGAAGTCTTACAAAAAGTAAAACTTTAAACTAGAGGGAAATAATTAAGATTTTCATGTATTACTTTTTAATTGTTGCCAATCCTTGGCCAAAGTCCTTTTTGGAAATACAAAAATACAGGTTCTGTTACCTCTCTTTCCTTTCATGCTTGGGGATCATGCTGGATATCACAATTGTGTACTCTTGAAAGACACTAACTCAGGCTAAGTCTATTGATTCTTCCATGGGAAAAAAGTAAAAATTTAGTTTAATACTTTCTGACCTGCTTCTCACAAAGGAACCCAATTTTATTAGTAAGCAATATGTACAGCTTCACTCACTGAAAAATATGCAACCCCTTTAACTATTAACCATCCCTAAAAAAGGTAAATAATGCTCCTTCGAGGTATACAAGTAAGGTTCTCAAAAGTTGCCTTTATTTTTTTTTTAAACTGGGAAGAATTTACTTCCCATTTCCACAAAGAACAGAAGGCCTACAATTTGGAATCAGAGATAAATAATTTAATAATCTCATGGTATACACATATACCATGAGATGTTGTGATTTCAACCCTACCCCTCCCCAAATAAACAAGATCACAACCATCTGGTTCTCCTAATGGAATTCATGTATCTTTAGCAAGGCATTTAAAACATTACTCTTCGGGTACCCAAAATTGTTCCAAAAAGTTACCTCCAACCGAAGTCCTACAAATGGCATGTTTGTATCACACATAGCGACGAAATGAGCTAGAACTTTATTAAAGGCACGCATTTCTCCTGATCGTTTGGTTTTCTTGGGTTCTACTGGACATACATCATCAGACAACTAGAATTTAAGTAAAGAACACAAGTGGGTTAAAAAAAGAAAAAGTATGTGATGCAATTAGTTAAGCACCTGGACTAGTATAACAAAAGTCAAAGTTAACCAAAACAAATCTTAATTCATTCAACAAATGTTTACTGAGCAAATATTGACCTAAACACTGGAAATTCAGTAGTAAATATTATGTACTTAACAAGTTGCCTTGTGGGAAAGAGTGTACAATTAATTATTAATTAAAGGAGAAGCATTTTCAAGAATGTGTAGACATTTGTTACCTAAACCTTATTGTTGGCCAGCCTCTTAAAAATCATACCTAATTCTTTCCCATTTAAAAATAGTTAAAAGAGTACAGCAAAGTTAACAGATACAAACCCTGGGCTCATTTCTGTTCATGAACATACCTTGCGCTTGGTACTGGTTCTAGGCTGTTTCCCATTTTTTGTACGATAAACTGATTCCTGGAGGTTTTCCTTAAACTGCTGCAGCAAGAGGGCCATGAGAGGGCTGTCTTCACGATCCACTGCATTCACAGACAAGAAGTAGTACTTGTACGACAGTTGTGTGGGTTTATTGGGAACTTCCAACATCTCTACAACCTAAGAAGGTCCAAATCAGAAATGAGACTCAGAGACATAACTAACTGATAAATGTTGAATATTTTCCTCCTTGTATCAAGTAGGGCTCAGAATTATATATCTAATGCAGATGACTTTTTAAACACGGACAAATCAGTCATGATCTCAAAAAAAAGCACTGCAATTAAATATGTAATTTGTTTTCTAAAAAACAGATCAGACTAAGGAACAATGATGAAAGAAAAATGACAACTGCATCTCATACTTGGAAGGATATAAAAATAAACCCTGATTTTTCAACTGAAATATACAGTCACTACGAGGATGAGGATAACAAGAACATGAACAATAGTTAATACCGATAAAGAGTTTATCATGCGTCAGGTACTCTCCTAGTGAGTGAAGTGAGTGAAAGTTGCTCAGCTGTGTCTGACTCTTTGCGACCCCATGGACTATTCAGTTCATGGAATTCTCCAGACCAGAATACTGGGGTGGGTAGCTGTTCCCTTCTCCAGGGTATCTTCCCAATTCAGGAATCAAACCCAGGTCTCCCACATTGCAGGCAGATTCTTCACCAGCTGAGCCACCAGGGAAGCCCTATAACTCTAAGTACTTGACAGATGTTAACACATTTAATCCCAGTAACTCAATGAAGTAGGGATTCTTATCTTCACTTTTCTGATAAAGTTAGGCACAAAAAGCTTAGATTAATTGTCAAAGGTCTCAGAGCTGAGAAGTGACAGACTCACGCTCTGATCCTAGAAGTCTGGATCCAGAGACCTTGCTCTCACTATAGAGGCTTACTATTTTCAAGGTCTACCTAAAATTTAAGAAGAGTTCCCTAAATACTTGAGTGAGAGAAATAAATGCCACTGGACAGGGCTCTTGACCAACATACACTTTTCTGTCTCTGTTCCTGTCTCTCCCCTCTCTCTACCCCACCTCCCCACATAGTCTCTTCAGGAAATTGTTAAGAATCAACACTGAGGAAACTGAAGAATTAAAATGGAACTTCACCAAAGATATATGGACGGCAAATCAGCAGATGAAAAGATAATTCAATATCATCAGTCATCAAGGCAACATAAATTAAGACTACAATAAGATACCACTACACATCTATCAGAATGGCTAACATTTTCTTTTTTAATTGCAATAACAAGTGCTGGCAAGAATGCAGAGCAACTAAAACTCTCATGTATTGCTGGCAGGAATGCAAAATGGTCTGGCCACTTTGGAAAACAGTTTAGCAGTTTCTTATAAAGCCAAATATACACTTAGTGTGTGACCCAACAATCCCACTTTTAGTTACTTATCCAAATCACCAAAAAAATCTATATGCAAATACTTCTAGCAGCTTTATCCACAACTGCCCAAAACTGGAAACAACGCAGATGGCCTTCGACGAGAGGCTAAACAAACTGTGATACATTCATACCATGGAACACTACTCAGCAATAAAAAGAATGAATTATTATAAATACAACAATATGGATGAAAATCAAAGGCATTATGCCAAGTGAAAGAAACAACTGAAAGGCTAAACTGTAGAGACAAAAAACAGGTCAGTGGTAACTAGAGAGAGCAGGAGTAAAGTCTGATTATAGAGAGGAAGCATGAAGGAATTCTAGGGGGTGACAGATAGCTTCTGTGTCTTACTGAGATGGCAGTTACAAAACTGTATGCATTTATTAAACTCCAGACACTTAAAAGTCTGAATTTTTATTGTGTTTAAATTATATTCTAATAAAGCCAGCAAAAGTAAAATAGCAAAGACATTTAAAGGCAGTAAGACTTTCCTCTATTCTTCTTAAAGGCTATGGTAGTTTTCGCCACTATTATGAATGTATCATCCTAAGTGAGAAGGATGAAGAGTGATACACATTCAGTTTGGTCTAAACCATGTGAAACAAATTATTGCTTTATAATAAACCACTAGTTACTGAAACTGAAAGCCTGGCATTTTGTTGATACTAAATAAAGTCAGAAAATACATGTAGATCAGGCAGCACATGGAGAACTGAAACAACAATCCTGTCACATGCCAAATCCAGTTTCACAGCTGGTGTTTTAAAATTGAGAAAACAGTGAATTCATATCAGTGACAGACTTATTCGTCAACCTAAGTAACCCTAACTTAAGATATATCAGGCTACACAGGGTACCTTTTGATGATAGTATCTTTTTAAAAGTACAGCTTAAAGCTTCAAAAAAAATTCACTCCCATTGAATTAAGTTTTTCAAACACCTTAGAATCTTAGCCAAAAGTATCTACTTGGTGTACACAAAAACTTCTACATGCAGGAAATACATTTATGAAATATATGAGTACATATTTCAAATTCTTACAAATTTTAACTAGTTCAATAATCTGAAGGAAACTACTAGAAAAATCTAGAAAGGGTGAAAAAGGAATGAGGATTTTATTGTGTACTGAAAAGTACATGCAATCAACAAAATGGATATATATACCTTCAATTAAGGATGAGAAAATAAAGCTAATTTAGTCCATCATGTTTAGAAAGCAGCATTATGCAAGCTAACATTTGATTAAAACCAAACAAGTTTACCTGACACCAAAACATCTCCAAATCTTCACAACAGTTGCTTTCAAATTGTTTCTTACATAGAGGAGATGCCTAATTCCAAGCAGAAACTAGGCCTCACTATAGGACAGATCCTGGGGTGAGGGACGAGGCATACCTTATATTCCCCAAACCTGCCTAATCATTGTATTATTTCCTACAGATAAGATTTTCTCGCTGCCCCATCCCTACCAACTCTCCCCTCTCTTGGCTTGAGAATCATCATACAAAATTCAAATATCCAATAAAAAATACATTTTCAAATTAAACTAAACAATAAATGATTCAAGATACAAATAGAATTATTGAACTCAATCACCGAAATCACCCCTTTGCATACTTACAATGTAGTACTGTGGAAGACGGGTAAGTCTGACAAACAGCTTATTCTTAGAAAGGCTTCCTATGGGATGAGTTGAATAATTGGACAGCTGCAATGTTTCACTGGTTATTGTAGGCAGGTGTTTTATAGATTGTTTGCAACGCTGTTGTCCAAGCCAAAACCTTAGTTTAAAAGAGATCATCCACATCACAAAATCATAGACTTCTGATTAACTGTGTGCTACTGTTTTACAAATAGATTATTAAACCCCACTAAGAAACCAATTAATATATGAAACTTAACTGAACTACTAAAAGGACATATGACCATAATGATGAATCATTTCTCTAGTTTTGTACTGAACCGTTAATTTTAGTTTAAAGAGTTTAAACTGCAGTGTGAATGACCTTAATTAGTTATAAGGTAGAATCCACTAATATTAAGGCTGAGAAAGTATCAGTTTATTATAGGAGATGAAAGATCTCCTGTGGTTTATAAGACAGCACAAACTAATCTCAACATCTTTTATAAAATGCATGAAGTGTTTATAAACCAAAATAGAACAATAAATAAATATAAAAGTATCTCATTTTCCTGGTTATCACTGGAGATCTCCAGTTCCAGTTTTTATCCTGCTCATATAAAAGTGATGGGTATGTCTTGCAGGTGCCAGTAAGTGTTCATTACCCTCCTCTCTCAGTTAAGCCACCAGATTTCACTTTGTTGCTTTTACTGTAGTACCCCTCTCATTCCTTTTATCTGGTTATCTATCCTAGAGACCAATATCATATTAACGTGTGAAAAAGGTAAAACGATAGGTACACAAACTCACTGATCCACCATGAAACAACTAAAAAAGTAAGAATACACCTTTAGAAGCTTTTCATAGCAATATAACAATGCCACAACATCCAAGCTCATGATCAGTCGGCTTGTCTTACATAACAGGGTACAGACCAGTTTGGGTGCTATTGCATTTGTGTGATGAGCTGCATGTGATACAAAATGTGTGCTAGCTATGTGCAGTAAAACCATAGTTAATGTATAACATTTTAAGAGCAGTTTGAAAACTATTACCCCAAAAATGTATAAAATCTGGAAACTGCTTTTTTACACTGAAAAACAAATTTAACTATAGCTTCACAGGATCAACTGCTAGAACTGACTATTTAAAGGAATGATGATAAATTTTTAAAATATACCAAAACTGACTTCATTTTGGAAGACAGTTAAAAACATATACCCTGAACTTGCCAAAATTGCTTTCAAATCTCTACTTCCAGTCTTATCAACATACTTTGTGAGACTGGTATCTCTACTATGTATGTTATTTTTAAAAAAACACAGAAACATTTAAGATAAACATTATCTCCTGTAATTATCATCACCAATCCAACTTAGATTAGTTACAACAAACCAGAAACAAGCGCTTTTGCCACATTAAAAATTTGAAATATATTGCAAATATATGTAAATTATAAACATATGAATAATAAATACAAGATATTCTTTCAGAGCACATATGGAATTGCTATTTCACTCAGCTTTTTTGTTATGACTCTGTGGAACAAAAAGTTTAAGTGATGAGTAACTTGTCTATACATGTATACGTTCAATGAAAAATGTATAGATTTTGAATTTTTTTATTATTTTTTGTTCTGATCTTATTTATTGAAATGCAATTTTATGACTGTTGACTCTAATAAAAAATTGGGGCTTATATTTTGAACGTTTTTTCATTTCTTTTTTCCTAGAATTTGTTTTCGGTGAATATTATTAAAAAAAATAATCACATGAGCAGATGCCCAATACTAATAGTCCCTAGAAAATGTAAATTAAAACCACAGTCAGATACCTCGTCACACTCAGTAGGGTGGCTATGGTCAAAGACAGTAACAACGGCTGACAAGGATGTAGAGAAATGGAAACCCTCATACACTGTTTGATGTGACTGTAAAATGGTACAGTTACTTTGGAAACTAGTATGGTAACTTCTTAAATAATTCCACTCCTAGTGGAATGCAAATTACACACATGTATTTGCACATGAATACTCACAGCTGCATTATTCATAAGAGTCAAAAAGTGGAAACAATTCAAATGTCCATCAAATGATGAATGGATAAATAAAAGGTGGCCGAGCCACACCATGGAATGTTAGTTAGGCATAAAAAGGAATGAAAAATTGGTACATGCTTCAACATGGTTGAATCTGGAAACATTATGCTAAATGAAAGAAGCCAGTCACAGAAGACCACATACTTTATGATTCCATTTTTATGAAATGTTCAGAAAGGGAAAATCTACAAAAACAGAAAGCAGATTCATAGTTGCCTGGGGTGAAGCTGGGAATGAGGATTAACTGTAAATGAGCATCTTTTTGAGGCAATAGAAATGTTTTAAGTGTTCTAAAACTGGATTGTGGTTACGGTTGTTACAAAACTCAGTAAATTTATGACAAGACATTGAATGGTACACTTAAAACAATTAAAGCCTATGCTATGCAAATTATATTTCAATAAAATTATTTCAAAAGATTAATGTCCCATGATAGATTAGTGATAAACTGATCAAAGATCATCTGAGAAGCATTATAAGTGACAACCAGGGGACCTTTCCTATAAATAATGTGAGTTTAAGTACAAATACATATTTGATAAGTTTAAAGCTTTTGGGACTTGACGTCTTGGTTTTAGGCTATATTTCTACTAGCTGGAACTGCCCAACAACCTCAAATTATGCAAAATATGAATTATTAAGATTTAAGTATTAAAATCCCACTGAACAGTCTGCCCCACCCCCACCACACCATTTGCCAGTTTGGTTTTAATCTCTGATATTTATTTTTATTCCTTGGAATTCTGTTTTACTGATTTAAAGAGTCTGTTAGAGTTGCCATAATGATACCTTTGTGTACCAGGGTGGTAATGAAACCTCAAACAATTATCTCTAGCTTCATTTTCAATTTTATTTAGTTTAACAGTCTGAAGCATTCAAAGAATTCTGAGACAAACTGAATGAAGCAGATGACTACTCTGAAAGTATCAGCTGGTCAATTCATACCATGAAGATTATCCTAAGAAGAATCTACTGCACAGAACCCTAGATACAATAAAATTCATTGTGTAAGTGATTTGTAGAGGGCTTACACAGGAGATAACATGACAAGGAATCAAAGCTGAGTGTCATGCCCTTCATACCTATATTTGCTTTCGAGAGGAATTTGATATGAAGCACTGCCATCTCAGACCTAATTCAAGAAAATTTAGATTCTAAGTACCAAAAGGGGCTCAAGCTTCACATCATAAATAAAAAGGATAGTGGCTGATCAAGATCAATGATGGGGAAGAAAATATATCTTGTCAAAATAAGTTTCCAATTTTAGTTTTGAGCTAAATAAACAGCCTTACTTAAGTTGTTGAATCCAAGGAATGATCCGTTTCATATCATCATTCACAGACTTCTCCATGTCATCCAGTGTGGCTTGGTCTATAGCATAAAGCACTTCATTAATTAATGGCTTACACGAGACACAAGATATCCAGATAGCCCAAAATTTAAATGAGAGTTACTGTTTCAGGCAGAAAGTAGTGTTATTTTGAGTTAGAGAAAAGCTAAATGATAACACATCATGAGGCATAAATTAATCTGTTTTCCTTCTTTAATATTTAGGGAGAGTTATAGTTAAGATAATTAATAGCAAGTGTACATTAGCAGGAAGAATGAGTAACAAATACATTAAATTCTTTGCCCATATTTTAATTACCCAAACTCTTAGTCTAGTTAGTTAACATTATAAATGTGTATGTATTTAAAACTCATAGTATTACTAAACTTAGAACCTTAAAAATTACAAAAACTATAAAACCTCATTAAAATGTTTATTTATTAAACACAAACGATCTCTGGCATAAGCAAGAGCTGTTGGTTGAAGATTAGCTTGCTAAATAAGCAAGAGCTGTTGGCTGAAGATTAGCTTGCTAAATGTCACTTAGAATTTTTAATGACATGAGAAAATGCTAATAATAGAATGTTGAATAAAATGCTAGATTTCTAATTAAAAAAAATAGATATGCAACAAGCAACAAAAGTTTACTGTATAGCACAGGGAACTACAGTCAATATCTCATAATAACCTATAATGGAAAATAATTTCAAAAATAATACATGTGTAAATGTATAACTAAATCACCTTGCTATGCACCTGAAACACTAAGTCAATTATACTTCAATAAAATACATATATTTAGAAAAAGAATGTTGAACAAAAAGCAAAATATAAAATGATTTCAACTAAAAAAGAAGTAGAGAAAAAATTAGAAGAGCACTGCTATGGGCTGAATTGTGTGCGTGCTCAGTCAGTCATGTCTGACTCTGTGACCCCGTGGACTGTAGCCTGCCAGGCTCTTCTGTCCATGGGATTTCCCAGGCAAGAATACTGGAGTTGGTTGCCATTTCCTTCTCCAGGGGATCTTCCAGACTCAGGGATCGAATCTGCATCTCCTGCATTGGGAGGTGAATTCTTTACCACTGAGCCACCTGGGAAGCCCATGGACTGAATTGCATCCTCCCAAATTCATATGTTGAAGCCCTAGCTCCTAATGTGATAAGTGTTTAGAGGTGGAGCCTCTGGGAGATAATTAGGTTTGGATAAGGTCATGAGGGTGGGGCCCTCATATAAGATTAGTGCCCTTATAAAGAGACACCAGAGAGCTTGCTCTCTCTCTCTCTCTCTTCCTGCCATGTGAGGACACAGCAAGAAGGCTGACAACTATAAGCCAGGAAGAGAGCTCTTACCATAACTTGACCATGCTGGCAACCTTATCTCATACTTCCAATCTCCAAAACTGTGAGAAAATAAATTTCTGTTGTTTAAGTCACCCATTCTGTGGTTCTCTGTTATGGCAGCCTGAGCTAAGACAAGCATACATCCCTTAAAAACAATGATTACCAAAAGGCAACTGTTTACTGCTTCTCTCATTTTTACACATTTAGTTTTTCTATTATATGAGTATGTACTATTTTAATTATCAAGAAAACCATTAAAGTTTTGAAGAACAATTTCCTAACGTGTCACTTATCATTTAGCCATCATAAATGTGATGTATTCAAAGTAGTGAGGCCAGTTTTTTCCATGAGCAGTTCATAGAAAAATCTATCTTTACAGGCATGTAATATAACCAGAAAGGATTTTTATTTTCATAAATATGGCTTAAAATTAATTTCAAATGGGAAATGTGCTAACATATTCAAGAATACTATCTCATTAGCAACACAAAAACACTAAGTTTCCAGTATTTCATCATTTCAGAACACCAACTTGGTAAAAGAACATGCTAGAAATCAAACTTCAATTTCTACTGTGTTTAAGCCAGAAAAAAAAATTTCTTTCCTCCAGGATTCTATATTCAAGTCATCTTGAGATATTTATACTGTCATAAATTTATTCTTCAGTCACAAATGACATTAGATTGTAGTCTTCTCCATGATACCCAACTATTAGTGGTAAAACAGTTAATCTAAGAAAAGATCAGCCATCAACATTATTACTTTTACATAAGAGAAACAACATGAATGGACTTCATATTGGGAAGTTTAACTTCTGGTACAAGAGAGCTAAAATGGGCCCCGAGGAACAGACATCAACCGGTTATTCCTTCCATATCTACTTTCTATATACTGTTTATACCACCCTTCCCAATAACTAATGGCAAAAATTTTTATTCTGCTTTTGTTAAAAATATTTTTCTTTATACTGAGTGAGTCTATCATTTAGTAACTTACCAAGTCCATAAAGCATCAACTGGAACATTCCAGAATGCAAATCGACAAAAATGTGTAGACACTCTGAATTACCACAGGGCTCCAAGATGGGAACAACAAGAGCTGGAAGTGCAGTCTCTATGGAAGCTGAACAGTTAAAAATTTTAATTATATTTCTATCTGAATATCCCCCCCTCCCCCAAAAATATATATATTTCTCAGCAAGTAGAAACGAACCAACTACTGAATGATCTGAATGTTAGAGGAAAGACATAACTTTGCTAAACTAGATTAGTACTATTATGTCAATAACTCAAAGGAAGAATGTAACCTACAAGGTGACCTGAAACAAACATACCCATCCCAAATACTACAGTCAAAAAAAAAAAAAAAACAACCCTCCAAGATTCCTTAAAAAAGGTTAAAATAGCTAATGAAAATTTAACCTTATCAATGAGGTGTGTTCTAGCTTTGCTTTCAGTCAGTAATTACTAATAAGCTGATTTTAAGGGTTTTCTTTTTGATATGTGTGCTTGATTGCTCAGTCGGGTCTTTGCAACCCCATGGACTGTAACCCACCAGGCTCCTCTGTCCATTCTCCAGGGGATTCTCAGCAAGAATACTGGAGTAGGTTGCCATGCCCTCCTCCAGGGAATCTTCCCAACCCAGGGATTGAACCCAGGTCTCCTGCATTGCAGGTGGATTCTTTACCATCTGAGCCACCAGGGAAGTCCCTTTTTGATATAGTGGGGGAAAAAAGTTGTTTGGTAAATAAAGTAAATTTCATTCACAACCTAAATATTTTTAATGCCATTCTTCATAAAGAGAGATTTTTCTGGCAATTAGGGCCTATATTTAAAAAACATTTGAAAGCTATTAAGCATTATTTATTATATAGGACAAAAGTTTTTTCAAGTTATTTACGTACCTCATTTTCAAGTCACAGATAAAATAAGAACAGAGGCAAACTACTAAACACAAATTCCCAATACTCATTCTAGAGTTTCAAAGTATTTCCACCAGGCCCAATTAACTTTCTCCTTAATCTCACAAGATAGCATAACAAAATCCAGTAGAAAAGCAAAGTATTGAAAGCACACCCACCGTGTGCTAATCAGACTGATGACCTGCAAAAGGAATATGCTCTCCTGGTTACCACATTCCTCTGAAACTACAGTGCAGAAGGCAGGCAGGCAGTGAGGAGAGTGGTAATGTAGGCTCAGTCCTTCACCAGGGGTGACTTCTCTATGCTACTTCATTAAAGAAGGGCAAAGACCTCTTCCTGTCCACACCATGGGTTCTCAGGAAGAAGCAATGACAAGCTTGTAAGGGTGCTTTGAAAAGCAAAGTGCTCAATAATATATATTATCTGTATTCCTTTCTGAACCAAAGAAAAAAACCAAAACCTCCCGCTATATAATCTGCAACAAGTAAAATGGGAGGTGTTGCCATTGGTACTGCCTATACAAATTACTAAAGCAAAAAAGATTGCAGGAAACATATTTAATCAGATGAAAACTAACTGCTTTCAAGTATATCTAATGTATTTGCATACACATCTTTACCATGCAGGTCCAGCTTAACTCTCACCTAAAACAAACCAGCAGGACAAAAAGGCACAAACAGGAATTTCTTTTACAATATTCTATATTCAGATTAGCATGAAAAATTGTAAAAATGCTTACAGAGTTGAAGCAGACTTGCAGATTTTTAAAACACAGCTGTACATCTTAAATCCTAACAGGATAGGAAGGTATTCTCTAAAGCAAAACTATTTTTAAAGTGTAGTAATGGAGTAAAACTCTTGACAATTGGGATAACAATTATAATTTCAATCTAATTCACAAAATTAAATATTTTTTAAACAACAGGGAATCAAAGAAGAATACAGAGAACACAGTCCAAAAAATATTAATAGAAAATATGTTCATATATATCTCTGAACATATTTTATGGTTGCCAGTGCCCATATTTTTCTTCACAGAAATTGCTGTAAGGCCCTGAGCATTTAAAGGCAACAGGTTTTAACGGAGAAACTTATAAAGAGACCATTAAAGGCTGTGCAAGATGACCAGGTTGCACACTAGTTTTTCCTGCAGCAGGAATATACACACATCTCCTCTTTCATTTCTCCCTATTTATTGAGGACAAAAGGAATTGACCAATAGACAGTAATATAAAGTGGGAAGACTAAGAGAAGCAACTAAGCCCCATTAGGAATTGCTGTGTGTGGTTCACAGCTTCTGAAACTGATCTCGAGACCCTGAATCTGGCGCTGACAGAGGACAACTCGAGGGAGAGCACCCTGGCTTCCTCGAGTCAGGTGATGCTGAGAAGGGGCCACAGGACAAGTTACCTGTAGTGTCTTACATTGCCTTTTAAAAATTTCTCTCCAAAAGTCTTGCCTACTCTCCCCCTAAGGCTATCTCACCCCTATCTCCCACCCTCAAGAAACCACACACTACCCCTTGGGCTGTCCAAAACCTGCAGTCTGTGCTCTCCCTTAGCCCTGTCTTGAAATGCTCCATTCTCCGAGTGACTGATTTCCTCGGCTTATCCTAGTGAGGAGTTGGAAGAAAAGACAGCTAATGAAGGGTTAGCTTCATAACCTTCATTAATGAAGGTTAGCACTAAGAGATTCCCAGAACAGACTATGGCCCCTCGTCTCAGCAAAGGATCTGACAAAAGCATGCTTTCCCATCACAAAAGCGATCAAGTGAGGCTACGCTGTGTATAAACGCATGAAAGTGAATTTAAAAAAAAAACTTAAAGCATATGTCCTAAAATGATGGGTCAGCAGACCTTTTCCTCATTTCCAGAACTGCTCTGATTCAAGTAGGGCTGAGGGCCCAACCCCACATGCAAGATCCTCCCTCTCCTTCAAAACTTACTCTCCAAAGCACCCTTCTCTAACACTGAGGACTCAACAGATTCCCAGGGCTTGAAAACCACTGCTACAGTACACTCCTACTAGAATTAGAGATCCAGGAAGAGCCCGGAGTAACATCCTCAAATACAGATGAGGAGAATGAGGCCCAAAGAATTTAAGTGACTTGCTCAAGAGCACATGAGCACATACCAACATCTTCTGACTACTCAAGCAGTGATATCGCTACAAAGTGCTACTCAAGGAAAATCTTCACAACTTCCTCGAAAAACACACAAAATTATTCCCAGGTAAACACATTTTCAGAGTCCATTTTTCAAAGTAATTTAAATACCCCCCAGGCAATCATACTGAGTTTTTTTTTAAGTAAGCCTTGTTTACAGATGATACTAAAGTAAACCAGAGCCTATCAAAGGTCACAAACCCCAATTATCTACAATCCCAATGATACTATTTTGAAAAAAATTGAAATTAGAGAAATTAGGATTGTGAAAATACTGTGGGCACAAGGTAATACCAGTCAAAAATAACTGGGGTTGGGATAGTAAATGTTCTCATCATGATACTGGAAACTGTATTCCTAGAATGAAAGCACTTACTTTCTAAATGACTGACCATTCGTCTCCTAACACTCTGAATATACTAGGTAATTAGAAGATTTTTCACTGTGTGTACACCTGTATTTATTTTGAACCCTGTTAATATATTAACAATTCAAAAAAAACTTTTTTGAAGACATGGGATAAATTTAGCTTCATTTCAAAGAGGCATATTTTATAAACACATTATAAATATTTGCAAAGCTGCCTTATTAACCTTTTAGAAGAAAAATTAGAAGAATGAGATTTATATTAAAATGTTAAGCTAGCTTCTGTTTCAATAGGGAAGTTTTAAGGAGAGTCAATATGCATACGTTTCAAAAATAAGGTCAAGCTAAATGAGAAAAAAGAAAGTAAGGGGAAAATTAGGACAAGCTTGACAGATCATAAATTAAAAGGCAGAAATGCTCAGCTTTTACAACAAAATCAGTACATCAGGGAAAAAGTTCATTTTAAAAAAGACTCTTCATAAAATAAAAGCAGATGCTAATTTAAACAAAAGACAGACATGCATGCCAAGTTGCTTCCCGTCAAGCTCTGTCCATGGGATTCTCCAGGTAAGAATACTGGAGTGGGTTGCCATGCCCTCCCTCCAGGGGATCTTTCCTACCCAGGGATTGAACCCACATCTTTTTATGCCTCCTGCATTGGCAGCCGGGTTCTTTACCGCTAGCACCACCTGGAAAGCCCCAGAAATGTCAATTTAAAAGAACCTACAGTTTTCATTAGCATTGACGCCTCTAAGAATGGCCTTCAGTTCCTGAAGCTTCTGATGAGCTCGTGCATGGACACTGTCAATCAGGAGTTTTTCTATTGATAAATGATCAATCTGCATAAACAACAACAGAATCGTATGTACAATTCAAACATTTTTACTTTAAAAGTCTGAGAGTAGATTACTATGTTTCAAGTTACTTCCCTTTAGAATCACACTGATGAAGTGTTAACCAATAAAAGAAAGCAAACTTAAACAATGGTATTGATAGCTTAAAGGCTACAGTTAACATCTGGCAAGTATAGATCAAGACGCTGTTAATCATAGTTATCATCGTGATTAAATGGCAGATCTTAACAAAAATTAAAATGGTGATCTGATCTAAATTACAAAATTTGAAAGAATATCTTAAAAATTATACCTTACCACATTAGATGTTAAAACAACCACAACAAACTTACCAGCATAACATTCATTTAAAATAAGTTTCATAAAGGGTTTTAGGGACCCTTAGGTATTTTAAAGAATTTGTGCTAAAAGCTTAAGTAGAAATGATAAGTTACGTTATATTCATTTAATCAAGCCAATATTAAAATATATTGAGTTCTTTTACCTTCATAGCTCTTTCTACTAATTTGGAATCAGAAGCTGGCAAAGGAGGATCATGAAAAATCTGTAAAGGCTTGGAGGCATCATTCTCATCAATTTTAATTGTAACTTTGTGAACAGATGCTGTCCCTGTTTTTCTCCCAAGAACCTGCTGACTAAAGAGAAAAAATATTAAGCATTAAGAATTTTTTCCAACAATCTGTTAACTTCTGGAATAAAAGAGTCTACTGTGCACCTTATCCAAAGTCTAGAACACAGCAGACCCTCACTCTTTGTTGAGGGAATATTAATATTGGGAAGACAGCTATTCTGTAATCCAACACAACATGATCTACTACATTAAAAAAAAAACACATATATACATAAAAAACCCCAAAACAAAACAAACTGTCTCTAAGTGGTGCCTATTCACCTCTGATTCCTTTACAGAAAATGAAAATCAAGCAAAGTTCAAATGGAGAATAGAGGATTATAAGTCTGATAACTGAGTTTCCCCAAAAATCTTCCCCAAAAGTTTGTAAAAAGTTCAATTCAAAATATGACACTGTGACAGGCAAGGATTTTTAAAAGATGATGCCCAGTAATTTAACCTACTGGTGGTCTTTCAGCAATCTGGTTTGAAGCCAGAATAACCTAATCTTTTAAGAATAGTGTTTTAGTACAAACAGACAAATATCTACATATTTAAAATATTCCATGTTCTAAGAAAGGTGCTAATTATGGATGTCCTATGTGATTTACGATACCATGGGACCTTACCATACAAATTCAGGTTGCTAGATATACAGAGATATACAGTAAATCAGATGCATGAGAGAAAAGGAGAAACAAAGGTATTTACAGTCATCGCATGACGCCACCAGAATCAACTTTACTTACTTCCAAACTGAGAGGGAGAGGCACTTTCCTGCATGATACCTTTCCACCTGTACAAGGTCTCCCCACCGCTCTCGGATTAACATTAGAGTTTGAGAATGTAGCACTTCTAACTGAAGTGATAAGCAGAAAGAATCTGATGGATCTCGTTAAGCAAATCTAATGTATTACTACAACAGCCAAAGAAGTATAAGCAAACTTCATATAACAAATGCTCTAGTCCCCAAAAGTTGACCATTATATTTCTCCAGTGATGTATATAAAAGGAGGTGCGATTTGTGACAATAATTTTAGAAAAAGGTTTTACATTTAATTTTGAACCAATATAAACAAAAGGTCCAGGTTACCCCTTAATTCACCATAGTTTAGAGAATATGGGTAGACCAAATAGTACTCTTTTTTCTCTCCAAAGAGTATTATTTCTACCTCATTATTTTAAATTTTTACCTGCAAAGTCAACAGTAAAATGAAAAGCTTGGTTTAAAAAAAAAAAGAAAGAAAGATCTACCATTATTCTTTACACTGGCCAGTGTAAAGCCCCATTTCCACCCTGAAAGGGTAAGGGAGAGAGTTTAAGCTGCTCCAGTTCAGGACTAGAGGCAAATGGAAACGTGTGTGTGCTGGCGGGGGAGGGTGTTGTTTAGTCCTTTAGTCGTGTCTGACTCTTTTGTGACCCCATGGACTGCAGCACACCAGGCTCCTCTGTCCACTGGATTTCCCAGGCAAGAATACTGGAGTGGGTTGCCATTTCCTCCTCCATGGGATCTTCCTGACCCAGGGATCAAACCCACATCTCCCACACTGGCAGGTGAGTTCTTTACCACTGAGCCACCAGGGAAGTGTGTTGGGGGTAGAGGGATACAAATTCTTCACAAATACAGGGCTCAAATTTCAGAAGGATACGCAGGCAGTTGTACATGTCCTGAAGAGGTTTCTCATCAGCAAAGAGCCTAGATTGTACCAGTTGATGGATAAAGTTGATCTGCATACTATGAACCAAGGCTCGCCCATCTTCCATTGGCAGGAAAAAAGAAGGTGGTTACTCAGAAAAGTGTCCAGACTCTGTCATAGACCAACTAAGGAAGAGTATACTAACGATAAGTTAAAAAAAAAAAAAAACTGAAATTATCTATGAAAACTACTGATTATACTATAGAAATACTGAAACCTTTGGGGTTAGTAGGGAGTTATGATTATCATAAAATCTGTTTCAAATTACAGGATAAATTGCTAAACACATGTATTATTCTGCAAGAATGTATCAATAACATAAAAACATCCAACATTTAAATCAGTACTTATGATTTAAATCAGTATTTATGACTTACCTCCTGTTTCCTTATCTTCAACGAGAATTTCTAGCTTGAGAAGACGCCATGGAACATCAGGGTCATCTCCCATCACAGTCAAGGTGGCTTCAAATTCTCCTTCAACTCGAAACTTCACTCGGCCATTTGCTTTTAGAAGAAGAAGAAATAGTCTACTTTGCTAGAAAATAAGCAGCCTCCTCCTGCTAACCTAGAACTTTTCAGTCTTGCTCACAAGAAATTTTAAATAGATTGAAGATTCTTTCATAAGTGTTCAAACAATTCAGTATTTCCTGCATTAACGGTAGCCAGCTTCCAGGTCATCAAGAAATCAAAGGCAACTCTTCTAAACATCAAGGAACAATACTGAGGCTCAACTCTAGGACCCAGGCTCTCCTCCAGCCCCAGGTGATCTTGCCCTCTCCTCAGCTTCAAATACCAGCACTGGATTTCCAGATACAGTGAAATGATATGGCACAAATTACAGTTTCAAACACCACCAAAATTGTAGGTAAAGACTTCATAATGATATTTTAAAAGATAAAACTCCCAAAAGCTGATTTTAAAAATATTCTAACAAGTCAATTCTTTAAAAATATATTCCAAGCACATACCAACTGTAAGATTTGCTAACTGAGGAGGAAGATCCGTGGTTACAAGCCGATGTCTAAGAATCTGGTTCAGCTGGTGAAGTGTAGCTTGTTTCTCAATTTTGGTAATTGGGTCTGGAGGAATAATTTTATCCTACAAAAATGTTCAAGTGATTTAGAAATAACGTACAAAGAGACATAATTTTTACCTGCGCCTGCCCTAACACAGTATTTTCTTACTTTACCTGAGAGAATCTCAACACTCATTTCTGCAGTCTACATCAATAGTGACCATTACTATCATATATTAGAGTGTCAATGATTCCACCAGTCGCCTGGCTAAGATAATAATGCAACACAATCTTCTTCATGCTCTATTTATGAAACTAACTTAATGTCACTAGATGATTTCTACCACTTCTTAGAAGTATAAAATACAATAGCACCGAGTGAATAAACAACTACAACAAATTTTATAAAAAAACACTTCCAAAAAGCAACTAATGCGCCATATTTTCACATCTGAAATAGATGTTACCTTTGCAATTCTGTTCACCCTCACCTAAATGAATACATAACTCATTTTGATAGCTACTCATGTTCGGGCTCCCATTTATTTCAACACCTCCCCTCCCCCAAATTTTAATGAGAGAAAAAGCAAACTACATGAAATATTTATTTTAAAACACAGAACAGTTTTTTTTTTCGGGGGGGGGGGGGACTGGGCTACTTATTAATATTCTAGAATCTAATGCCAAAGCTTTCAATTTTGGGGGGGTGGGGGTGGGAACACACTTACCCTGATGCAGGTTGGCAGCCTTGGATAAGACCCAGTAGTCAGTACATCAATAGCATATGGGATGGCAAAACTAGGCAGGCGTGCATGGACCAGAGCATCTCTAGCTAACGAGGCCAGGCGATCCGCAGTGTCCACAAACAGGATGGCTTGCTGATCTAAGAAGCTTGAGATCATCTTTAAAGCAAAAGGTAAACGCATTAAGCTTCCTTGAAAACTAGCCACCTTTCTTTCACTTCATATATCATTTATTGATTCCAAAGTAAACCTTAAGAAATAATATAGTTTTTCCATTCATCAAAATATTTCATCAAAAAAATTTCCAGTAATTTGAGCAAAGAAGAAATAGTTTTAAAAACCAGTAATTTTCTATCAATTTAAATAAAAGGTTTCCCAATTCATTTTTCCATCCTTAACATTACACATACATATGACAAGTTAGGAAAAATAAATAGAATAAAATGCTTTTTCTCTTACAGACTTCTAGAGTTGACTGGTAATAAAGTAGATATAAATGCATGGACTCCTGGACCCAGACTGCCTTGGTCTCAATTTTACTTCTGCAACTTATGAGCCCTGTAACCTTGGGCAAGTTACTTTCCCTCTGTGCCTCTGTTTTTTCAATATAAAATGGAGATGGTTTCCTCCCTCTCAAGGTTGTTCTGAGGATTAAGAATGTATGCATACGAAACCTTTAGAACAGTGCCTAGAACATATAAAACACTTAGTAAACATTGCCCATTATGAGATCTAGGCCAACTTCATGCCCGATACAGAAAACCTTTCCATCAGTTCTCTACTCAATGCATTTCACAGGTGTGCCTAAACTAACAGAGTTCATCCAGAAGCTGAAAACTAATTCCTTTCCAGAACAATACTTAAAAGTCTCTCGTGTCCTTCAAACAGGGGAAGCCGCACTCTATCTTCAAGCTGAACACTGCAAACCACATCAATTAGTCTTCACATCTCCAAATTCCTGATTTACCATCCCAAGTCCACTGCTTGGAAATGGTCCAGTTTATCAGTGATCAACTTAAAATATGGTATCCAGAATTAATAATACATCAGGCTCACACAATGCCCTACATTTTCTCAGCATTCCCACACTTATTATCTGATTTTTACAACTCTAAGAAATAGACAAAAACAGTTAATTACCATCACCTTAGAGATGAAAAACTTGAGGCTGAGGTTTATACACTTGCTCAAAGATAGTCAATAATCAGAGAAGCTGGAACCAAAAACTGTTTTTTCTAACTCTTCAGTTAAGACCAGCATAGCCCTGTAGAAATGCTACCTTCCATGACTAGTAAAATGGGAGTCCTACAAATACCACCAACACTAACTTCTAACATCAGGAGCCACGACACTGTTGCCACACAGCAACCTTGAAGTTAACTAAAAGGTCTTGATCTTCTGTGCATCAATCTCCTTCAAGCAAGGTCCCCTTTCCCATCCTGAACGTGAAGCATGACTCTACTCTGATTTTAACATATTTAAAACCATTCTGAATCCTGCTTCTTTCAACTTCTGTTACTGGTTTTTATTCAGATTTAGGTCATCCCAAGTCTCCATTCACTTATTATTTAAAACCATTCTGAATCCTGCTTCTTTCAACTTCTGTTACTGGTTTTTATTCAGATTTAGGTCATCCCAAATCTCCATTCACTTAGGACACTGTAAAAATGCTTAAGCCAAAGAAAACTAAAGATTTCCCTCCAGGAAGATGTGCATCAACCCTCGTGGGGTGTCATAGTTTATCCGGCCTACACTGCTCCACCTTAAATGTGGGTAATTAATTAACAAAACTCTCTAAACGGCCTTGCTCAACTCAAAATAAACTAGCCCAGCTGTATTTCTTTGACTTAGAAATCAAATTAATAAAAATAAAAGTTAAGTTTTGAGTTACTTCTTAGTGAATCCATATAGGTCCCTAATGATCACCATGTTCTTTTTTTAAGTACTCACATACCAGCCTTTGATATGATTAATAATAAAGTCCTTTAAAATTTTTAACTGAGCACCAAATAGACACTTCTCTAAGGAAAATATACAAATGGCCAAAAGCACATGAAAAGATGTTCAATATCACTATTGATATCACTATTCAGTATCACTATTCTCATCAGAGAAATGCAAACAAAAAACACAGTGAGGTGCCACTTCACACCTACTAGGATGGCTAGAACCAAAAACGTCAGACAACAACAGGTGTTGACATGGAGAAACTGGAACCCCTCTTACATTGCTGATGGGAATGTAAAATGGTATAGACATTTTCGAAAATAGTCTGGCAGTTCCTCAAATGATTACTAAATATACAGTTACCATATGATCCAACCATTCCACTCCTAGGTATATACCCAAGAGAAATGAAAACACATGTCCACACAGGAACCTGTATATGAATGTTTATAGCAACACTATTCATAATAGCCCCAAACTGGAAACAATCTAAAAGTCCATTAATGGATGAATGATAAACAAAATGCAGTAAATCCATACAATTCAGCTATAAAAATGAAGTATTGATACATGGTACAACATGGAAGACCCTTGAAAACATTATGCTAAATGAAAGAAGACAATCACAAAAGACCATATATTATGATTCCATTTATATGTAAATATTCAGAAGAGGCATATCTATAGAGACAGCAGAGACTGCTTAGGGCTGGGGGGTACTTGGGGTGACAATTAAAGGGTAACAATTTGAAAATTTTCTAAAACTGACTGTGGTGATAGTTGCACATATCTGTGAATATACTAAAAACCACTGAATTGTACACTTTTATATTATTTTGGCCACACCACATAGTCTGTGGGATTTTAGTTCCCTGACCAGGGATCAAATCTGTGCTACCTGCAGTGGAAGTGCAGAGTCCTAACAACTGGACCACCAGGAATTCTCAAAAATGGGTAGTCTGTACGGTATGTGAATTGTACCTCAATGTTGCTTTTAAAAAAGCTCAAGGAGATTTTTCTTTTTCTTAGCTAGAACATTATCCAGATTGTTTTACCATTAGTCAGAGTTCTATAAACCATGTATTTATACACTCAGCTAAACACTTAATATGTCTGGCATGGCTAAAGATCATTATCTATTAAGAACCTCTAATGAGTCTAGTTAAATAATCATTAAGTTGAGAACACCAAGTGTCAATATGTGAATAACCCTCTAATTCTCCAGTTTATGGACTTTATTCTTGACAACAGCACAACGGTATCTACAGTCACAAAACAAAAATACTGAAACGTTATGTATAAAGTTCAATATGAGACTTTATTCAGAATATGACTTACTGTGACAGCCAGTTCAAAAAATAGGAAAATACTATGAATTAATGAAAGATGAATACAATATGGCTCAATATCAAAACTAAGAGTTTTAGATTTTGCTTGATATTATTTTATCAACATACAGCTCAGTAGTATCAAACAGGTAATTAAAAAACCCATAGTATAATTAGGGATTTAACACTGGATTTGAAAAATTGAACACTTGGATTTTATATACTTCAGTAATACCTAATTCTTTACTGAAAGTCTGAATATCTTCAGGAAAAGATTACCCCAAATTAACTAGCTATTGAAAAGAAACCTTGGGACTTTTCAGAAATACTATACCATGGTTCTTCATTTTGGCCAAAATAGATTCATTAGGCTTGGTGCCCAAATTTCCAAAAACAATGAAACGAATTGTAAACTTTCTGATAAATAAGCTTGAAATAAGCCAGTTTATTCATCTTTATTTAAAAAATTATTCTTTGAATGATGCTTTACAGTGAACAAGACTTTCTGTCTACAAACTTTAATTTACCAAGCAAATCAACAGACAGATGAATAAATAAAAGGACTTTTCCCCCATTAAAAAAACTCAATATATGATACAAGATACCCTCCCCTCTTTGACCAATGTTATATAGAAGGATGATATCAGCTTACTCCTAGAGACAAAAAAATCTGTGGCTAGAAATGTCTTCTTTTAACTTTCAAAAAATATATTATTCTAGAATTTTAAGTTCTCAACTTCTTCATAACCTCTTTTCCTTTCACTTTAGCAATTTTCACATAAGCTTTCTGTCTAATGATAGGGGAACTTAGTGAAACTGAAGATATCAAATGCACTGGGCTAAAACTGAGAAGACATTTCAGAAAGTCACGGGCAGAAATACAATTGTTATACATTTCTTTCTGAAGTGAAACTTTATGGAATATGCAAACGCCAATAAATCTGCAAATACAGTTACTATAAAAATATTTCAACTTAGCTTGTCAGGTGCAAAAAATAAATTACCTCTATACTGAGTAGCTGATTTGAATTTATCTAGGAAACCTGGCAAATTCAGAATTTGAAAATGATCTGAATATAATTTATCCAGTGTAAGCTTTTTTTGAACTTGCACCTATAAAAACTGATAAAACTTTTAAATGTTATTACATAACTGAATGAGAAAAAAGAATCTGAGCATCAATGTCAAGTTCACTTAGAGAATCTATCCACTTTTCCTACAGTGGGTAGAAGGCTACTTGGCCTTGCAGAGCTGGATCTGGAGAACTGACTTTAATTAATGTGGATTAATACATGTTCTCATCATTTTAGGATTTTATTCACTTTATTATAATTACTCTACCCTTTCCAATATGAACTCCTTAACCCTTCTTGAACACAGCTTAAAACTTTTGAGGGAGGTGTGTGTGGTGGGTATATTTTAGCATCTTTGGTAAACTTCACTACAGGTCATCCTTTTGAATTCAAAAAAGTGACCCAACAGTCAAAAGACCACGAGCTTCTTGAGGGCAGGGACTATGCTTTATTTGAGTCTCAATCCACCATATCTTTATGCCTTGTGTGCAATAAAGGTCTGGAGAATGAACAGATGAATAAACAAGTATGTTAGTCATGTCCAACTCTTTGCGACCCCATAGATTGTAGCCCACCAGGCTCTCCTGTCCATGGAATTTTCCAGGCAAGAATATCGGAGTAGGTAGCCATGCCCTTCTCCAGGGATCTTCCCAACCCAGGTATCGAACCTGGGTCTCCTGCTTTGCAGGTGGATTCTTTACTGTCTGAGCCACCAAGGAAGCCCCATTGAATAAAGGGATAGATAAATGCTATCATCAGTTCTGTGGCCCTGAAAAAGCCATTTAACTTCTAGGAAACTTATTTCCTTATCTGTAAAATAAGAAGAGAATACAGACTCTGCCACTCTCAAAACAGCTGTCAAGAAATCAAGAGGTAAAATTTAGAGAATACTTTGTAAACTCTAAGAAATCATACAAATGTAAACTAACCATTTTCCCCCTTTACATTCAGTCTCATATTTAATGTCTCCAGATATGGTCTACTCTTTTTTTTCTGATTAGGTGTCCATAAACAAAAAATAAGTTTCTACAGATATATACTATATGTTATCATACAGAAATGATTACTCACATAAGTAATGTCTCTGAAAACATATCAGCAGATATAAGTTAGAGTTAAAATTAGAAACTATGCCTATTACAAGTTAACATTCCAAAAAGTTATTTTATATAAAATAAAGTCAAAAGTTTAACTCACCGCACATTTTTCCACTTTGCCAGCATTATTAGCCCATTTTACTAAAGCTAACAGTCGAACAAAGAGTTGGCGTGTCCGGCTAGCAAACTGCACTATTTCTATTTTCCTTTAAAACAAAACAAAACAACTCTTAATGAATCAGCATATTTGAAGGAGTATTTCACAATTAATTTCATCTGAGCTAAATATGAATCAATCTGTTTACAACCATTACAATGAAAGAACCCACCTAAAATATTTATCTAAATATGAATTATTGTCACATTTTGTATACCACCTGCATATGCCTCATTTTCTACCCCAGAATAATAAATCCAATAGAATGCTTAGGCAATGAATCACATTTTATAATTAATTCTATACTACAATAAAAGTTGTTTACTAAAATATACTATATTCACAAATTAAAATTATATAGAAGTTAACTGGGTCACAAAGGGAATGAAATTATGCTTCAATATTGAAACCATGAGTTATGAATCAGTAACCTTTTTGCTAAGAGAAAGAAGTGAAAAGCTCCTTACCAAAGCTTGAAACTGTATTATTTTTACAAAAGCAAGGGTCCATTTCCCATCTGGCAGGAGCATGATTTATAAACCTGAATAAAGAGCTTAACTACGCAACTCTTTACCAAACTAAATTCAGTGAAAAGCCTGGATATTAAATTACCCAAGCAAAGTTAAATAAAGCACTAAAAATAAAAGCTAGGCCTGCCCATATCTATTTTTATGCTATATCCACTACAATGCTTTTTCTCCCAATATCAGTATTTTTATCCTTTCCTCATAAAGCCTTAAAAGCTTTACACCAAAAGCTTTATGTTGTCAATCAGCATGTTAGCTAGACCTCTCAACTTCATGTCGGCTACAAAACTGATAATCCTACCTTTCACGGTTTACCTTAAGACACGCAAAAAAAATATTCAACAGGTCAGGACTGATGACAGGCCCCAGAAAGACACCAACGTCCCTCCAAATGGACTCAGACATATTAATCTTAGTACAGCTATTCAACGACCTACAGATCCAATCCATACCTCTGCATCTCCACAACAGTAACCCCACAATGCAATGCACCAAAATGAAACCTGCTGCTGCAACATAATCCTGACTGAAGACCATAGAGTCTAGCTTCTATTAAGAGCATACATAGCCCACAAACAACCTGAAAAGCTTCCTGAAGATTCAGCCTGCAATATTATTGGTAGTACAAAGAGAAGAATCCAGGACACTGATACAATTAAGACTCTTTGCCAGTGTCTGTGAAGGATCCTTAGAGATAAACCAAGCAGAGTGCATCACAGGCAAGACTGGGACACAGCAGAAATGTTAAATGTACAACTCCCATCTGGCAGTCACCTTAGTGCTCTCACTCTAACTTAGCAACAGCTTACAGAGGAAGTGAGGCCTCCTCTCCTCTCCCAAAGCAAACACATTTGTATAATATGAACTCCATTTGCCAGATGAGCTCCTCTACTGGAAAGGAAACATACCCCTTTGTAAACTACTTTGACATGTTCTTTTTCTTGACACCACGCTATCTCAGGTGACAGGCAGCAAGGGTTGGTTCTCCAAGGCCCACTTTCCCTTTCTACCCCAGAGTGGACAGAACACATCCTGATTTTCATTTCCTTCCTTTAAAATGGACCAGCCAAACCATAACACAGGTATGCTTTTTACCTCTATCTTTTCAATCTCTGTCGAATTCTATCAAAAAGGTCATTGGGAGTGGGGGGTGGAGCAGCTCCTAGTCACTAACAATGCTAAAATTCACCCAAGTGATTTGGTATTAAAAAAAAAAGATCAACCAAGGAGACTAAGTAGTGCCAAAGACAGAGTCAAGTAGACTATACTGTAGCCACAATTTAAATCTCCATCATCTGATATCTTTCAACCCTTAATTTATCTTGTTCCCTTGGGCTGTGGAAACGAACTAGCATTTAGTTATGTCTTAAGCCCCAACTCCAACTGAATTAAAATTCTCTTAACTATAAATCAGTAATGTTGCTGCTGCTGCTAAGTCACTTCAGTCGTGTCCAACTCTGTGCGACCCTATGGACTGCAGCCTACCAGGCTCCTCCATCCATGGGATTTTCCAGGCAAGAGTACTGGAGTGGGGTGCCATTGCCTCCTCTGATAAATCAGTAATAGCAATAGGCAAATGTCCATTCTCCAAAGTTATCTAATAGCATCACTCCAGAAAATGAGAAATGAGCAACCAGCTATCTCCATTTAGTTCTCTATCTTCTGCATCTTTCCACACCCTGAGGCACTTGACCTGGTCAGTTTCTAGAAGACGAGGTCCAGAGCTGGCCACATACCAAGAACTGTCAAGGATGCGGAAATTACACTTCCCGGGGCTCATCTTAAACAAATGGTGTGAGAAGTCACCCTAGGCTCTCTGGGCCTAGGTTCCCGGTCCACAATCCTACTACCCATACCTATACATATCTCCCCCCACACTCTCTCTCACACTCACACAAACTCACTCACTCACTCATAGATATATCAACACAGATTTAAGGTTTTTTTCATACTCACCTTTCCACATCAGATTTCCTTGGCAGCCTAAGAAGAAAAAAAAGAAGTTGACTAGATATATGCACATCTTCATCAAAGTATGATTATGGCCTTTACTTTCACTCTATTAAAATACCTTAGCATTTAGGAAAAACTGGACATATAGCCACTATAGGCTTGTGTGGCTCCCACTCATAATTTTTATGTTTTCAGCAATATAGCTACAAAGGAAAAACTAACAAAGGAACATTTCTCTCCATTCAAAGTTCTTCAAAAGATACTGCACAAACCTCAAACATTAAAAAAAGCCCAAGTCTTATTAGCACACTACATCACAGAGAAGTCAAAGAAAATCTTCTTTTAAGACCAAATGGTCATGAATACAAGGTACTTAGTTGCCAGCCTCTCCATATTCAACAGAACCTTGCTTCCAAGCACCAATCCCTTCATGCTTTGTTATGGTGGGTTAAGCTAGGCATGGGAAACGGCTAGTGTCATCCAAGGGTTATACAGCAATTATGATGTCGCTTGGTGAGATGCAAATGATTATTTCTAAACAGCTCCAGGAAAATTTTGATCTCTTTTTTGCTAGTTCTGCAGTACTGACAGCCAGCAACCAATGTCACCATTTTCCCTGATAAACTATACCATTTAACACTCTCATATCCACTGATGCTTAGAAAGCTCCTGATCTGCTTCCTGAATCACCACATTCTCCACGGTTCAAGATTCAACAGCCTGAACTCTAAAGCCTCCCCTACATCAGATCCATTCTTGAAGAACACACACTGAGCCACTTAAGATGCTCTTTTCCCACTGACATGCCACAGGTGCAGAAAAACTAAAACCACCTCCAGAGATTCACGGTACAAGGAAGGGGAACTAGTAAAATGAGCTCTGGCTTATAGTTACCTACAGTTCGTAGCGTAGACAGTGGGATGGAAGCTCAAGTTATGATCCAAGTGACAAAAGAAACTGGTAGGAGTTGGAAGGGCCAGCAGATCAGAGGATGAAGCAAAAATTAAGGACGTATTATGATAAGACCGCAAGTAAAAGCAGTTGCTGGCCAAGTTCCTATGCCTGTGAAAGACTCAGAAGACACTCCTTGAGAACTCTCCCTTGTCCTTAAGAGGGGAGAGAATGAGAACCATGGATACTTGTGTGCATGTGTGAAAGAGAGAGAAAAAGAGGAGAGCAGAGTCTTTGGAGGCAGAAAGAACAGGAATCATTGTTTCAGCTCTTGCCCCTTGTCCCAGAAACCCTAAAAGGATCTTCTCTTGCCAGAGGTGGTATCATTTCAGGGACAAAGGATAGACTTTGCTGCCTGCATCCTCTTCTCCCCAATTCCTCCTCATCTATTTAAAGTTCCTTTATGGATGACAAGTCCACCACTTGGGGCAAGAGCCCGAGAGTGCAGTTAAGTCACAAAAACCTTATTTACACCAAAGTGTGTAAGATTCTAGCATTTTCTGATTTCAATTTTTTTTTTTTTAAAAAAAGGTTTTTAAAAAGTAGAACTTAAATCTCTAAAAAAAAAAAAATCACAGCAGAATGTAAACTCTAAGATAAGAGCATATACATGGGTGAGGGAAGGGCGGGAGGAAATGAACAAGCAAAAGAAAAATATTTAGAAATCCAGGGCCAAAAACAAACCATCTTTTTTACTTTCAATACTCCACAAACATCAAATGTGGCAGAAATAAGACTCATAAAGTATACCTTGAACACTGATTTTATATTAATACATTAACCCTGACAGTTTCTACCTGGAACAAGGAAAAATACATGGTTTAGGAACTTATTCCTAAACCAATTTTGGTGACCACAAATCAAAGGAGAAAAAAGTTATTTTATATACCTATGTATCAAGAACAACAGTGAATTTTCCCCTTAAATTCTCCATGGTCTACAATGGAGGAAACGCAAACAGCAACCCATCCCAATATCTTGCCTGGGAAATCCCATGGAGAGAGGAGCCTGGCGGGCTACTGTCCATGGGGTCACAAAGAGTTGGACATGACTTAGCAACTAAACAAAAACAACTAAACAAAGGCAGTGAGAGAGAAGACACATCATGTAGGACTTTAAAGGCAGACCACAGTCTTGGTTTGCTCAAGACAGTCCCAGTTTATGCCTGTTGCTCTGACATAGTTATTAATAGTTCCACCTTTCATGTTCAAAAGCATCCTCATCTGGACCATAAACTTTAATGGTCACTCTATGGGTGACTATAAAAAGTTTTTTACTCTGAGATTGGGAACCATGGGAAAGTTGTGAGTAAGAATAAGTTTCAAAAGGATCATCCTGACTATTTCATGAAGGAAAAACCATAGAGGGGCAAGGATAGCAGCAGAGGTATCAGTTAGTCGACTACTGCAGTAACAGGAGCAAAGGATTAACACTTGATGGAATGGTTGAAAAGTGATGGGATTCTGAAGCCAGAGATGACAGAATTTATTGATGTGGGATTGGAAGAAAGAGGAGCCAAGAATTAAGTCCAAAATTCCTGGCCTAAGCATCCAGAGGAAGAATAGAGAGAATATTTAGTGAGATAGGAAAGTTTCTTTTTTTTTGGGGGGGGGGGATTGAATGGAATCAGGAGTTTGGTTCTGGACTTGGTCGGTTGAAATGTCCACTAGGTGCTTAAATGAAAGCATGTGGATAGAGTCTGCAGCTCAGTGGAGAGGTCTGTGCTGGCGAGATAAGTGTAGGAATCATCCTCATATAAAGGGTGCAAGACTAAACCTATATACTTATCCTATAGCAATAAATGTTTCTCTTTTCACAACTATGCTAAAACAGAATAACCCAAGAATTTCTACAAATGCCCTATGGAAAGACAAATTATACAAATTATACACCACGGATAGCGGCAGTTTTCAACATTTTCCCACAGCTATACATAGGATGAGTACATGAGATTTTTCTTATGCCTACTCAAATTCTTATATGACAGCCAACAATAAGCGGTGCAGAGAAGTATACTACCACCATAATCCAATCATGACAGCTATTTAAGTTTCTCATTAGGGGTAGGCTTCTTTCCATCCCCCTCAATAAAGTATATCAAAATTCTCAGAATGATGTTTTACAGGATTAAGTGGAACCTCTTTTTTTAGTCATCTGCAAAAGAACATTTTAAGTCTCTAACAACAAATTACTGTGACACTTCACAGCCTCATACCTACATACGAATGTACTTCAACTGAATACACTGGAGTCTACTAAAAGATAAAAATGAATCTAGCTGAAAACTAGTAAGTCTTACTTTCTCTGAACCTAAATTTCAAAAATGTGAAACAGTAATTCAACTATATATACCCCTAAATTTCATAGTTTCTTTTCTTCACACACCTGAAAATCATTACAGTGTATTCTAATCCTATTCTGAAGGGATTAACACTCTAATCATATCCCAAGGCATTTTACTGGTAACTTGGTGATTTATAAACTCCCCTCGTACCCCACGAGACAGTAACAACAGGCTAGTTACCAAAAACTCTTTACTTACACTACAAGTGTTAAGACTTCAAACAGTCCCAAACATTCCAGGAAAACAAACGTTGGGATCCAACATTTTGCATTCTTTTACATACATCTCCTGAGTTCAAACTTTGTCAGAAGCAATTACAACCTACATTTAAAATGTACCGTAAGAGGCTGTAACACAATCTGTCTTTGGGAATTTTTTTAAACGCCCGAATAATATATATTCCTAAACCCTAAACTCGGAGTCTGGGCTAAAAAGCTTCCAACCAACAAATCAATAAGGTTCAGCAGGCAAATCGAGCAAAAATTCCAAAGATGGGCTTTTCAGGGAAAGTCAAACAACGTGCATAATTCACAAGTCTCGATTGCTTCATCTCCAGGACCCCAAATGGAAAGCTCCTCCTCCACCTCCGCTGGGCCCCAAGAGTTCAGAAATTCTAGACTTAAGCAGCCCAGCGGAGAGGAGAAAGCCTCTTGGGGAGAAGGAGGTGAGAACCTCGCAGCCGGTTGGGCGGGAAGCGGGGGCTGGGGAGCAGGCGTGGATTTCGCGGCACTTACAGGTCCGTCAGCACCAAGAGCTCCGAGTAGGCCCGGTGCAGTAGAAATTCGATGAGGGTGCTCAGCCGGTAGCCAGGGCTAGCCGCGGCCGCAGCGGCCGCTGCCACGGCGGCTCCGGGAGGAGGAGGCGCCGGGGCTGACGCGGGGCCGCCGCTGCCGCTGCCTCCGGGCGGGACCAGCTGGTGGTTCTCCAGCTGCACTGGGGCCATGGCGGCACAGGGCCGGGCTTGGCGCAGCGGTACAAGATGCAGCCCTCGAACCTCCCTCCCGGGCGCTCAGTCACCGCGCCTAAGTGGGCGCGGGCGGAGTCGCCGCCGCCGCCGCCTACTACTGCCGAGCCGCCTCAGAACAGGAAGCCTCACGCCGGCCGCAGAGGCCCGCCCCCATGTAGCGACGAGGCCGCCGGCTCCAGGGACTGGAGCGAGGGGCGGGGGGAGGGCGGGGAAGCGGGGCGGCAGCCGCAGAGAAGCAGCGCCCCAGCAACCGTTCAGAGGCCGCTCGGCCAGGCAGCCGCAGCGTCCATATTGACGGCCCAAAGCGGAAGTCGTTAGGAAGAACGGAAGGGGAACCAAAGGGGGACTTCCGACAGCAACCTGTGCCTTTTCTCCAGGCGGCCGGGCGGGGGGACGTTGGGAGGGGGGGGGGGGGGGGGGGGGGGGGGGGGGCGGGGCCGGCGCGCGGGCGCGAAAAGCGGAAACGGGGGCTGCGAGCCGCCGGAAGTGAGTGTAAGGGCGGAGCCAGTGTTGTCATCGAGAACGTCAGCAGTTGCCCGGCCCTTGCCCTCGCCGCCCTCCGGAATTTAAAAAGATCCGATTTGTGCTGAGGTGTTCATCAGCGTTCCCCTGGTGGGTGCAACCCGGCCGGGGAGGACACCCCATCCCAGATGTTTGTGACCTGTGTTTCTGGACTCGAAAAGAAATTGTTACGGCTGAGCGCTTGTGACATCTCAGATCTTTGCACCTCCCACAGTCTGCCCATGCGCCTTTCGTGGGATAGGAGACGTTTCTGTCATTTTTTTTAACTGTGGGAAAAGATGCGAGAAAATATTATTGAGGGTAGAAGAAGGGCCACTGGCAGAATAACTTCACTTGAATGGAGTTGGATATAGGCTGAGCTCCTTACCGACCCCCAAAACCTGACAGTTCTACTGCAGAAACAGTCTAAATCCTCTACCACTGACTCTCCCACTTGGTTCTTGTCCCTGCTGTTGAAGTAGCCGCCCTGCCTTTCAAGGACTTTTCAGTTCGTTTTCTATGCCCTACTGCCACATTTTCCCGCTCAAAATGCACGCTTAATATTTTGCTTTCTGATTTAAAGCCATGATTCTCAACCTTGCCTGCACGTTGGAATCTGGGGGGAGATGGAGGAGTGTGTGGTTTTAAAAAATACTTATGCTCCTCTCCCCATAGATTCGGCTTTAATTGGTCGGGGCTTCAGGATTTTTAAAAGCTTCCTAGGTGGTTTTAATGTGCACTGTTTAAAAGTGTCAGTTGCCGCCACCCTTTTCAAATATCTTTTTTGCAGAGTCTTATCTGTGACTCAGGAGTAAGAGATGCACTTGCTATTTCCTAAGGTTAAAATACTCTCATTCTTGTCCCCTTGTGTAATTCTTAGTCATTCTTGAAGACAATTCACCTGTCTTCTGAGGGTGTAATCTTAATCACTTGCTCCCTCTTTTGTGATCCTAAAGCACATTTACACAAACAATAGCATCCTAGTACTCATTAAAAGATAGTAGGATTACTTACAGCCCCCACAGGTACAGTTGCTGGAGGGTAGATACTCTCCCTAAGATCCATCCCTATGCTGCTACCTTAGGAAACAAATTTTTTCTAAGTTAGCTAGAATGGTATCATTTCTTTGGCAGTTGTTTTGTTTTATTGAAGGTTCTTTTTCCTCTTTTGAAAACTGTTGACTTCAGCCAAAAAGCCCTGGTGGTCACATACACACAAGATGTACAAGATGGTCCTTAGTTCTCCAAAAAGTGAAAGTTTTTAGTTGCTCAGTCCTGTCCCACTCGTTGCAACCCCATGGACTGTAGCCTGCCAGGCTCCTCTGTCCATGGGATTCTCCAGGCCAGAATACTGCAGCGGGTAGCGGGCTATTCCCTTCTCCAGGGGATCTTCCCAACCCAGGGATGATACCCAGGTCTCCTACATTGCAGGCGGATTCTTTACCATCTGAGCCATCAGGGAAGCCCTTAGTTCTCCAGCTAAGTGTCAAACCCAAGCCCCCTGCACTGGCAGCACAGAGTCTTAACCACTGGGCCATCAGGGAAGTCCCTGAGATGGTCCTTAAGGTCTTTTCTAACACATTCTGATTGTGTGATGTTAATAGGATTTTGACTCGGTCTTATTGTCTATATTAAACACAATTATACACCATGCCTCTTAGTATTCATCCTATTGGGCAGTAAGATTATACCTAGAGAAATTACAACCAATTTGCAAATAAAAAAATTAATGGGTGGATGGGGGTTGTTTTATTTTTTTATTTTTTTTTTTTTTAATTTTTTTATTAGTTGGAGGCTAATTACTTCACAACATTTCAGTGGGTTTTGTCATACATTGATATGAATCAGCCATAGATTTACACTTATTCCCCATCCCGATCCCCCCTCCCACCTCCCTCTTCACCCGACTCCTCTGGGTCTTCCCAGTGCACCAGGCCCGAGCACTTGTCTCATGCATCCCACCTGGGCTGGTGATCTGTTTCACCATAGATAGTATACATGCTGTTCTTTTGAAACATCCCACCCTCACATTCTCCCACAGAGTTCAAAAGTCTGTTCTGTATTTCTGTGTCTCTTTTTCTGTTTTGCATATAGGGTTATCATTACCATCTTTCTAAATTCCATATATATGTGTTAGTATGCTGTAATGTTCTTTATCTTTCTGGCTTACTTCACTCTGTATAATGGGCTCCAGTTTCATCCATCTCATTAGGACTGATTCAAATGAATTCTTTTTGACAGCTGAGTAATATTCCATGGTGTATATGTACCACAGCTTCCTTAGGTGGATGGGGGTTGTTTTAAAAAAGAGAAATTTTCACCCACATCCATCAGCTTAGATTTTAATGAAATTTCTGTATAGGTATCTTTAAAAATTGAAAAGTTCTAACAGAAAATAGGGTGAAAATACAGGAAAATAACTGTATTTTGCTTCAATTGTTGGCAATCGGGGAGGTAATTTAAATGAAAACTCCTGAAAGTGATAGCCCACCTCCCAACCTGATTAGTATAGCCACAGGCAAATATAGAAGAAATAAGAAAGGAAAGAGAGACAATGTTAAAATGTTTGGCTGAGATACTAAATGAATGGTTCATATCCAAATCACTTTTGGAAATAGTGTAATTTATCATTTTAAAGCCCACAATACAATGTTTGGCATTGTATTATTAGTATAAGTGCCTATTTCTTTCATTCCCAATTTTCAAGTGTTTCTGTATTTGGTCATCACCAGATTCTATCACACCTCAGATAAAACTATCTGAGAATTAGCAGATGAAACTCAGAACTAGCAGTATGATATTTCCTCAGCTCTTAAATCAACCTAAATGCTAGATCTTTCATGAAGTCAATCTGATTTTAGTAAAAGAACAAATTGATTGCAAAATATGGAGAAAAAAGAATATTTCCCTTTAAGCCCTTTTGATGGAAAATTGACAAATTGGTACATATACAGTTGACCCTTGAACAATGCAGTAGTTAGGGACACAGACCCTCCTCGCAGTCAAAAATCCATAATTTATATATAGTTTATAGTATAATTTATAGTCAGCCTTCTTTAACCAGAATTCCTCCTTATCTGTGGTACCTTGATGTTCAGCCTACCTCAGATCATGTAGTAACATTTATTGGAAACAAATCTGCATATAATGCAATTTAAACCTGTGTTATGCAAAGGTCAACTGTAGTTTCACTCTGAAACATACAGCTGCCCCTCAGACACAAAAGATTGGGAAAGGAATTGAAAAGTATTTTTTTTCCTATGATATTATCATCACTTCCTCCAAAAGCAGTAACTGAATTCATTTAAGAGCTGCTCCATTCCCTGGTGGCTCAAATGGTAAAGTATCTGTCTGCAATGCAGGAGACCGGAGTTTGATCCCTGGGTTTGGAAGATCCCCTGGAGAAGGGAAAGGCTACCCACTGCAGTATTCTTGCCTGGAGAATTCCATGGCCAGAGGAGCCTGGCGGGCTACAGTCCATGGGGTCACAAAGAGTCAGACACAACTGAGCGACTAACACTTTCACTTTCCATTCGTAGTGAAGTTGAAGAAAGGAACTCACAATACTGTGAGTATGATCTGATCAATCCAGAGAAAATGAGAACACTTCGATGGCTTTCCATATACGTAGAAGAAAACCCAAACTTCTTAGTATGGCCTTTAAAGCTATTAACACAGTAGACTGCCTGCTTCTCCACCTCTGCCTCCTGCCTCTCTTTCCTTCACTCACTTCACTGTAACTGCCCTGGGTGGGTCTAGTACATGCCATTCCCTAAGGTGTTAGGGCTTATCCACTACTCCAGACACCTGAAACACTTGTTTCCCAGCTCTTCACGTGGCTGCCTTCTCCTCCTCCCAATATCAGCTTAAATGAGAAATCCTCAGACAGGTCTCCCCTGACTGTATGATATTAGGCAGATGATACAAGGAAGTTCATTGTTTGTAGAAGCAAAAAAATATGAATAATCTTAACTGTCTCAGTAGGAGAATGGATAAGTAAATTATTATGTTTCTACATAGTAGAATAAATTAGACCTATAGGTACCAACATGGAGACACCTCAAAAACAATATGGAATGAAAAAAGCTATCATTTTTATACTATTCCTATTTTTCTAAGCACACAAAATACTCCATAATTTAATATATTGTAGACAAAGTAAAAAATGTAAATGAGGATAATAGACACCACCTTCAGGATAGTAAGTACATCTAGGGAGGGGTAGGGATGTGGTGATGCTTTATTGGTTATTAGCTATTAGTTATATCTAATGGGTTTCTTGGGCTTCCCAGGTGGCTCAGTGGTAAAGAATCCACCTGCCACACAGGAGACCCAGGTTCGATCCCTGGGTCAGGAAGATCATCTGGAGAAGAGAATGGCAACCAACTCCAGTATTCTTGCCTGGACAACTCCATGGACAGAGGAGCCTGGTGGGCTACAGTGCATGGAGTTGTGAAGAGTCAGACATGACCAAGCAACTAACACACCCATACCCAATGGGTTTCTTGAAGATTGACCAGAAGGAAATGTGACTAATAGCTAATAACTAATAAAGCATCACCGCATCCCTACCCCTCCCTAGATGTAATTACTATCCTGAAGGTGGTGTCTCTTATCCTCATTTACATTTTTTACTTTGTCTACAATATATAAAATTATGGATATTTTGTGTGCTTAGAAAAATAGGAATAGTATAACAAATATATTAATATCTGTTAAATCTAGGGATAGAGGTATGATTGTTAATATATTCTGTACTTTTCATTAGTTTTGAACTATTTCATAATTTTTAAAAGTTTAAAATGTTTCTATTAGTATTAATTACACAATCTGCCATAACAAACACCCCCCCCCAAATCTCAGTGATTTAGCACAGTAAGAGCTTATTTCTTGTGCTCACAAAGTTCAGTAAAAATGTACCTGATGGAGAGGCTCGCCTCTAAGCAATTAACCCAGCGATACAGGCTCTTTTCATCTTTGTGAGACAGGCTGGGATCTGGGACTCTCTGCTGCAATGCTTGCACCTGGACACCTCTCCTCAAGCAACAAAATACAAAGAAACTACATGGGACTAGAAACAACTGTGTGCATGCACAGTTGGGACAAATTCTGGACCCCAAAGATACAGAGAGACCAAAAAAAAAAAAAAAACAAACCAGTGACCACTTTTGAGGAACCTGGAGCAAAAACTGGGTGTCAGCGGGAGCCAAAGCACAGGACCCTTGCACACAACACCCCATAAGAGACAGGCAAATCACATAAGCCACCCCTCTGGCCAGCCCCTGAACACACCCCTACCCTCACCCCATATAAGGAACAAGCTTGCCTCCACCACAGGTAGTGAGCAAGGAAAACTGTAGTTTGTTCTCACTCCCCTCTGCTACAGCAGGAGCTCCAGTAAAGCCTTGCCTAAATTTCTTGTCTAGCCTCTGATCAATTTCTGTTGATTGGGAAAGGCCAAGAACCCTGGTCTGTAACATTGGGAAACAATCGCTCCAACCCAGAGATTTTTTTTTTTTTAATATCCACCCACATTCCTTTAGCCAGAATTAGTCACATGGCTTGTTTAAAGCCCAAGGAGCTGGGAAATACAAGTCTACCTGTGTGCCAGGAAGAAAATGAAATGGTTTAGTGGATAAATAGCATGGATTTTACCACAATATTAAGGTAGTCTTTTTTCTTAGAGCACAGCCTACGGTGGGCAAGAGTCCCATAGCAGAAATGAAGTCGCTCTTATAATCAACAAGAGTCCAAAATGCAGTGCTTGGGTGCAACCTCAAAAAAGACAGAATGATCTCAGTTCGTTTTCAAGGCAAGTCATTCAACGTCACAGTAATCCAAGTCTATGCCCCTACCACCAATGCCGAAGAAGCTGAAGCTGATCAGTGCTATGAAGACCTAGAAGACCTCCTAGAACTAACACCAAAAAGAGATATTCTATTCATCATTGGGAATTGGAATGCAAAAGTAGGAAGTCATGAGATACCAGGAGTAACAGGCAAGTTTGGCCTTGGAGAACAAAATGAAGCAGGACAAAGGCTAACTGAATTCTGCCAAGAGAATGCATTGGTCATAGCAAATACCCTTTTTCAACAGCACAAGCGACGACTTTACACATGGACATCACCAAATGGCCAATACCAAAATCAAATTCATTATTGTCTTTGTAGCTGAAGATGGAGAAGCTGTATACAGTCAGCAAAAACAAGACCTGGAGCTGAATGTGGCTCAGATCATCAGCTTCTCATAGCAAAATTCAGGCTTAAACTAAAGAAAGTGGGGAAAACCACTAGGCCAGTCAGGTACAACTTCAATCAGATTCCCTATGAATATGTAGTGGAGGTAATGAATAGATTGAAGAGATTAGATCTGGTAGACAGACTGCCTGAAGAACCATGGACAGAGGTCCATAATATTGTACAGGAGGCAGCGAACAAAACCATCCCAAAGAGAAAGAAAAGCAAGAAGGCAAAGTGGTTATCCAAGGAGGCCTTACAAATAGGTAAAGAAAGAAGAGAAGCAAAAAGCAAGGGAAAAAGTGAAAGGTATATCAAACTAAATGAAGATTTCCAAAGAACAGCACAGACAGACAAGAAGGCCTTCTTCAATAAACATTGTATAAAACCAGAAGAAAACAATAGAAGGGGAAAGACTAGAGATCTCTTCAGGAAAATTGGAGATATCAAGGGAACATTTTGCCCAAAGATGGGCACAATAAAGGACATAAATGGTAGAGACCTAGTAGACACTGAAGAGATCAAGAAGAGATGGAAAGAATACACAGAAGAACTGTATAAAAAAGATCCAAATGAACCGGACTACTACAATGGTGTGGTCAGCCACCCAGAGCCAAACATTCTGGAAAGCAAAGTCAGGTGGGCCTTAGGAAGCACAGCTGTTAATAAAGCTAGTGGATGTGACAGAATTCCAGTAGAACTGTTCAAAATCCTAAAGGATGAAGCCATCAAGGTGTTGCATTCATTATGTCAGCAAATCTGGAAGACCCAGCAGTGACCACAGGACTGGAAAAGGTCAATCCTCATCCCAATTCCCAGGAAGGATAGTACCAAAGAATGTGCTAACCATCCGACAATTGCACTCGTCTCCCATGCTAGTAGTGTTAGTTGCTCAGTCATGTCCAACTCTGCAACCCCACGGACTGTAGCCCACCAGGATCCTCTGTCCATGGAGTTCTCCAGGCAAGAATACTGGAGTGGGTTGCCATTTCCTTCTCCAGGGGCCCATGCTAGTAAGGTCATGCTTAAAATCTTGCATGCTAGGCTGCAGCATTATGCAAACAAAGAACTTCCAGATGTCCACTCTGGGTTTAGAAAAGGAAGAGGAACCAGAGATCAAATTGCCAACATTCGCTGGATCACAGAGAAAGCTAGGGAATTCTGGAGAGACATTTATTTCTGTTTCATTGACTACACCAAAGCCTTTAACTGTGTGGATCATAATAAACTATGGAAAGCTCTTAAAAGAGATGGGAATACCAGACCATCTTAACCTGTCTCCTGAGAAACCTGTATGCAGGTCAGAAAGCAACAGTCAGAACCCTGTATGGAACAACTGATTAGTTTAAGATTGAGAAAGGAGTACAACAGGGCTGACTGTTGTCACCCTGTTTGTTTAATCTATACACTGAGCACATCATGAGAAATGTGGGGCTGGATGAGTTACAAGCTGGAATCAAGATAGGCAGGAGAAACATCAACAACCTCAGATATGCGTATGATACCACTCTAATGGCAGAAAGTGAAGAGGAAATAAAAAGCCTCTTGATGAGGGCAAAGGAGAGTGAAAGAGCCGGCTTAAGACTAAATATTAAGAAAACTAAGATCAAGGCATCTAGCCCCATTACTTCATGGCAAATAGAAGGGGAAAGGTGGAAGTAGTGTCAGATTTCCTCTTCTTGGGCTCACCAAAATCACTGCAGATGGTGACTGCAGTCATGAAATCAGAAGACGTTTGTTTCTTGGCAGGAAAGCTATGACAGACTTAGTGTGTTGAAAAGCAGAGACATAACTCTGCTGACAAAGGTCCATATAGTCAAGGCTATGGTCTTCCCAGTGGTCACATATGGTTGTGAGAGCTGGACCACAAAGAAGGCGGAGCCATGAAGAACTGATGCCTTTCAACTGGTGCTGGGAAAGACTCCTGAGAGTCTCTTGGACAGCAAGGAGATCAAAACAGTCCATCTTAAGGGAAATCAACTGAATACTTGTTGGAAGGACTGATGCCGATGCTGAAACTCCAGTATTTTGGTCATCTGATGAGAGCAGCTGACTCATTGCAAAAGTCCCTGATGCTGGGGAAGATTGAGGGCTGAAGGAGAAGAGGGTGTCAAAGGATGAGATGACTGGATGGCATCACCATAGCAATGGACACGAATATGGACAAACTTTGGGAGATGGTGAGGGACAGAGAGGCCTGGTATGCTGTGGTCCATGGGGTCACAAAGAGTCGGACATGACTGGGTGACTAAACAACCACATAGCCTCTGAAATCAGACCACTTAGATTAAAATTCTAGCTTAACCTCTTATGATCTGAATGCTCTCCAGGAAGTTACTTCATTTCTCTGGGTTTCTCAGTTTCCTCATCCATCCAACAACATATATATCTTGTTTCTCATATTGTTTTCCATTATGGCTTATCACAAGATATTGAATATAGTCCCCTGTGCTATACAGTAGGACCTTGTTGTTTATCCATCCTATATGTACTAGTTTGCATCTGCTAATCCCAAACTCCCAATCCATCCCTCCCGCCATTGTCTTGGCAACCATGAGTCTGTTTCCATTTCATAGAAACCATTTGTGGTTTTTAAAATTTTTATTGAAAAATGACATTTATTCTTAATAACATTTGCAAAGGGCTTAAAATAGTCATTTATCTATAAATATTAGCTATTACCATTATCATCACCTAGGAGCAATAATGCTTGTATTTGATTTTTCACCTAAATAACCCATGAACTTTCCATCTTCTGCCCTCAACTGACTCTCTCTCTAATATTCCCAGCACCTAGCATGTCTGGTTTTCATGAGTGAATAGAACAGGCATATTGCTTCATCTATACATTGTAATTTTACTTATATTGCATTAACATTTTGGGATTAAAATTGACTTACATATTAATATATTTACATGTGAAATGAAGTGTCTAGGAGTTCTTTTAAAATAGTTCAGAAAAATAGTTGCAGGAGGTAGATGAAAAAAGTTTGGCAGAATGTTGACAGTTATTAAAGCTGATAATGGATACGTGGGAGTTCATTTTACTTTTTCTCTTGTTTTCAGTATGTGTGATAATATACACAAGAAATTTGTTTTAAAAAAATTGAGAATGGGTAGTCGACTAAAGGCCTGGATCTTTTTTCTTCCCTAACGAACAACCTTTAATATATCTACTCAATTTTTTCAGATTTTAAGAACATTTTCTGTAATGTATAGAGTTTAAAACTAACTTTAAAAAAGAAAGCTACAATAAACTTCAATGATAACTGCTTATAAAAGAGATGAAAATATCCAATATTTTAACAATTTTGGTTTCAGGCCTTGAAATAAGAATGTTTCCAAGGAGCTCTCAAAACACACACACACAAATATATAACCTGAAATTTTTCTAGCTACGTTAAAATTCAATATCTTTATTTTCACCTCACGTAGTTTACCTTTTTAAAATGTTTGTGGTGGGAACATTTAAGATACCCTTCCTAGCAACTTTCAAGTACAGAATACGTGTTAACTATAGTTCCCACGCTGCATATTAGACCTCCAGAACTTGGGACTTCCCTGGCGCTCCACTGGTTAAGACTCCCTGCTTCCACAGCAGGGAGTTCGAGTTCTATCCCTGGTCAGAGAGTTGAGATTCCACATGCCACAAGATGTGGCCAAAAAAGCAAAGAAAAGACACCTAGATTCCCCAGAACTTACTCCATCTTAAAACTGGAAGTTTGTACCATTTGAGCAACATCTCTCCATTTCCCCAATTCCCAGCCCCTGGCAAGCACCAAGCTACTCTTTGTTTCTATGAATCTGGCTTTTCTAGATTCTACATCTGAAATCATACAGTACAGTTTTAAAAAGATGAGGGTGAAGGTAATGACCTGCACAGTTAAAAAATCCATGACTAACTTCACAATCAGCCCTCTGTATATGCCGTTCCACATCTGAGGATTCAACCAACTGTGGATTGTGTAATACATATTTGTGTGTGTGTTAGTCACTCAGTCGTGTCTGACTCTTTGCGACCCCATGGACTGTAGCTCTCCAGGCTCCTCTGTCCATGGACTTCTCCAGGCAAGAATATTGGAGTAGGTTGCCATTCCCTTCTCCAGGGGATCTTCCAAACCAAGGGATCAAACCCAGGTCTCCCGCATTGCAGGCAGATTCTTTACCATCTGAGCCACCAGGGAAGTGGGGGGAAAAATTCATGTATAAGTGGGCCTGGGCAGTTCAAACCCATGTTGTTCAAGGATTCCCTGTATTTGCTTTTCTTTGTCTTACTTATTTAACTTAGCATCTGCTTTCAAAGTTTTGTCTGTGTTGTCACACATGACAGGGTTTTCTTTTTTATAGCTAAATAATATGCATGTGTGCATGCATTTGTGTATGTGTATGTGTGTGTATCCCACAGTTTATTTATCTGTTGACAGACACTTCAGAGGAGGAAATGGCAACCACTCCAGTATTCCTGCCTGGAGAATTCCATGAATAGAAGAGGCTGGTGGGCTACAGTCCATGGAGTCACAGAGTCAGACACAACTGAGCAACTGAGCGTAGGTTGCTTCCAGGTCTTGGCTCTTAAGAATAATACTTTAGTGAACACGCAGGGTGCAGATACCTCTGTAAAATTCAATATCTTTAAAATAAATTATTTCTAGTCGGTGAACAAAGGAAAAAGAAAAAGAGGGGTATTAGTAGAAATAGAAGCGGGAAGGAACCTGTTTAGAATACAATTATTATATTCTGTCGAAGAATGAAGAGACGAAAATCTCCCCTTGCCTTGTTCTTCCTTTGTAATTAATAGGAAGAACCCCCAACCTGTGGATTGCAAAGAGTAAACCTAGCATCCATAGGTACCGGAAGTAGATTACATGATCAGAATAAGCCTCAGCACAGCAACAGCTGAGGCATCAGCGTGGGAGCTCTGGTTCTCATGCCCCCAAGTCCCAGGGAGTGATTCAACGGACTTGGATGGATATTCTCTGAGCAGTGAGTTGCGTCACAGCTGAGGAACCCAAGGCCAAGGGCTAAATGCCTTAATTTCTATCAGCCAGATTGGAACAAGGTTACACTGGTGCCCATATGAGGGGGGAGCTGAGGTGTCCGACACACCCCAGGGGTCCCGCTTTCCCGAGGGTGTCGGGCAGAACTGAATAGTCCTGCTATTGTGCGGGTGTCCCGCACAGCCGAATAGTTTTGATCCCACATTAGTTTTTTTTTTTCTTTTCCTAGGACTCAGACGGGATGACAAACCCAGCAGCAGAGTTATTGCCAATTGCAGCTGTTGCTTAACTCAAGAGGACCATGTCATTATTTTGTGATGCTGCAGCACTGGGTTTAGAGAATGGAGGAAGCGTTAAGTATTTCCACCCACCCCCCCAACTTCCCGGAGATATTCTTTCTTCAGGTACCAGGGTTATTGTCCTCTTTCCATGGGCACATTGTTCATTTGTTCTAGGTCAGTAGCCATTATTTCTCCCTGGGGGCCAATGGCTGCTCTCTGAGTCATCTAGGAGAGGGAACTACAATGGCCCCTAGAGGGAGCTACAATAGCCCATTCGCTTCACCAGTGGAACTAAGCTGGCTTCTCCCTTGATTCTATCATTTTCATTAAATCAGACAAGACTGTTGTGCCTTTCCCTTCCATGGTTTTGTCTTAGATCGCAGTTTGTGCCTGGCTTGGGGGTGCCCATCTTTATCCGGGGCATTTTGGGTCTCAGCATCATCACAGTCTACCACAGAGGGCCCCCAAGTAGTAAAACAAAGATGGTGGAGTCTTTCTTCCACTTGAGGCAGGAGGCAGATCAAAGTATCTTCTCAGCCATTCTCTGCAGTGGGAGGCTCATCGTGGGAGCTGTCATTCTGCCCATTGTCCATTGTCAGTCTGGAGCACCTATAGCACTCAGGCTTTGAATAGGTTCTTCCACGGTAGTCCGTGGGGTTTTTTTTTTTTTAAATCAGCCTCAGGGAAGTCTTTCCAGGTTGGCCATACTGTAGCCATTGGAACAGAAATCCAAAGTAGCAAGCCTTGTTGAGGGAATGAGTCTGTCCCAACTGAATGGTCTGCATGGCAGCCTGAAGCACGGGAGACAGCCTGGCTACTGCCATTCATTCTCTCTTGTCACACAGACACACCAGCCATGTCTTTAACAGCTCCCCAGGCCGTCAGCCAAAGCCATCTCAGGTCCCTCAGCATGATGGGTCAATAAAAACTGAATTTATCAGGCTATGGGTTTGTCCCTGGTGGTCTTAAGCGGATTCAGCTAGGACAATTTGGAGTCTCTATTAAGGTATGGCTGAGATCCTTATTTATTTATTTGTCTTAAGTGCGGCACATGGCATCTTCATTGTGACATGCGGGATCTTTTCGTTTTCATTGCGGCTCGCGGGCTTCCCTAGTTGTGGCGTGCAGGCTCAGTTGTCGTGCAGCAGATGGGATCTTAGTTCCGCAACCAGGAATCAAATCCTCGTCCCCTGCACTGGAAGGCAGACTCCCAACCACTGGACCACCAGGGAAGTCCTGGACCAGGATCTTTGACTCAGTAATCACGTGCACATCTGCAGCCCCTTGCCTCTCATCTACTTGAGGCATCTCTGTCCCTGATTACATGGGTTTTGCACTGAATGTAGACTCTGATGGCTTCTTTGTCCCTGTGGTATTAGAAGTGTTATTCACTTCCTGAAATTTTAGAGGTCTGATTAGACTTTGGTGTCCTCTGGTGGAATCTGGCTTTTAACACCACCTTCTGTTGCCTGCATATCCACCATCTTGTCTGTTGTTTGTCTGAGAACTCATGAGAAATTGACTTTGGAAGAGATCTTTCTAAATATTCTGCCTTCCAGGAGACTGCTGATTCTTCCCGTCAGCAGTCGAGATGACTTAACATTAGAGTTAAGGGCCCAAGTCATTCATCAGTGATATTTTTATGTTTGACCAAGTGTCAGCCAGATTCTTGTGGGCTTGTTGGCTAATAAACTAACTTCTGGCATAACTTCACTAAGAACAATTTGGAATTATGCCTACTTTGGGCAACTTTGACATGGATAAGACTGTTCATTTGAGAGGAGCTTTAGAATAAAGAGAGACAAAGAAAAAAAGAAAAAACTCATGAGGAGACTGACTTGTCTAAAAGACAGAGACCATGTTTTTTTTTCCATACAACTGTTAATAAGTACTAGCTTTTTAACAGTATGATGATAAAATTATCAAGGCCCCAATAACATGCTAGAAGGGGTGTGGAGAAAAGGGAACTCTCCTACATTCTTGGGAATGTAAATTGGTGCAGCCACTTTGACGAACAGCATGGATGTTCCTTAAAAAACTAAGAATAGAGTTGACATATGACCCAGCAATCTCACTTCTGGGCATATATCCAGACAAAACTATGATTTGAAATGATACATGCATCCCAATGTTCATAGAAGCACTATTTACAATAGCCAAGATATGGGAACAACCTAAATGCCCAAAGACTGATGAGTGGATAAAGAAGATGTGGTACACACACACAAACACAGAGACACACACAGACACACACAGGAATATTACTCAGCCATAAAAAAGAATGAAATAATATCATTTGTAGCAACATGGATCGGAGAAGGCAATGGCACCCCACTCCAGTACTCTTGCCTGGAAGATCCCATGGATGGAGGAGCCTGGTAGGCTGCAGTCCATGGGGTCACTAAGAGTCAGACACGACTGAGCGACTTCCCTTTCACTTTTCACTTTCATGCACTGGAGAAGGAAATGGCAACCCACTCCAGTGTTCTTGCCTGGAGAATCCCAGGGACGGGGGAGCCTGGTGAGCTGCTGTCTATGGGGTCGCACAGAGTCGGACCCAACTGAAGTGACTTAGCAGCAGCAGCAATGTGGATGGACCTAGAGATTATCAAACTAAGTGAAGTCAGAAAGAGAAAGACCATATGATGATGTCATTGTATGTGGAATCTAAAATATGACACAAATGAACATATCTGTGAAAATAGAAACAGGCTCAGATATAAGAACAGACTTGTGGGTCCTGAGGGGTAGGGAGGTTGGGGGAGGGAAGGATTATGAATTTGAGGTTAGCTATTATATATAGAATGGAATCTCCTACTGTATACTAAAGGGAACTATATTCAATATCCTATAATAAACCATAATGGAAAAAGAATATATATGTATAACTGAATATATATATATGTATAACTGAATCCCTTTGCTGTACAGTAGAAATGAATCCATTGTAAATCAACTATACTTCAAAAAAATTAAAGCAAACTATCAAGACCCCAAGTTATAGCTTAAAGCACCTCTAATACACATGCATGGTTGTGTGTATATGTGTGCATGCTAAGTTGTTTCAGTCATGTCTGACTCTGTTCGACCCCATAGACTACAGCCCGCCAGGCTCCTCTGTCAATGGGATTCTCCAGGCCAGAATACTGGAGTGGGTTGCCATGCCCTCCTCCAGGGGATCTTCCCGATCCAGGAATCGAACCCATGTCTCTTATGTCTACTTGCGTTGGCAGGTGGATTCTTTACCACTAGTGCCACCTGGGAAGCCCATGTGTGTATTATGTGTTAAAATGTGTGTTTAGCTTTTACAATGATAATTTTATTCTAAAACTGGTTCCTTCTCTACTTTTACTTTTTTTTCTCTTTACACTTTACATTTTTCTCTTCTCTCTTTCAATTTACCCTTATTCATTTATGTTATAAAACTGTTGTAAGTTAACAGAAGGTTCCAGTCCTGTGGCTGATATATGAGCTTATTTTGCCACCTTACAATTTATAAATATAATGTAAAAAGTATATTCAGGGAAAATTAACTAAGTGGTTCTTGGCTTCAAAAGTTGGCTATGTAAAGTAGATAATTTTAAAAAATGATTAAGGCTATACACAGTATAGGGGATTCCCTGGTAGTCCAGTGGTTAGGATTCTGCACTTTCACTGCTGAGGGCGCAGATTCAGTCCCTGGTCAGGGAGCTAAGATCCTGCAAGCCATGCAGTGTGGCCAAAAAAAAAAAAAAAGCTATACAGAGTATAATAATTACCTAAAATACAAATATGTGTACAAGAAAATGTTTTTTCTGATGATGGATTTGTCTGTTACTTAAGGAAATCATTAGTTTGTTAAAATAGTCATTTCAATGTCATATGTATTTTATTTAATATACTAACACTAATCTTAAACTAATACTAACACTAACACTAATCTTAAAATTAAAGTCATTAATTTTATCTATTTATCGCTAGATATTTACATCCAAACACGTTCATATAAAAGTTCATTATGGAATGATGTTACTGAAAATTAGGGAGTAGCGAACTCCAGGACTGTGTCCCTCCACAGAAGCAACTAATGAGCTGGCAAGAACAATCATTATCAACTTTTGCACAACTCTAGAATTTGGTCAAACACAACAACCGAAGGAAGACCTGGTGAAGACAAAAGCTGCTGTATTGAGGAAGGAGAGCACAGTGGCATTTTAAACTGCCCACTTACAATCCTCCCTGTCCCAGACTGGCAGCAGCCGCAAGGACAGCAGTCCACACCCCTGGCGTACGTTGCCAGTGCCTCAGGGAGCAATGTGGAGTTTATTCTCAAATACTTGTGGTTGTGGGTTTAGACTTGCCTGGCAGCTCCCTAAAGGACCTGCACAAGACTTACCTTTGTTTTGCTCAACTGGGAGCATTCCCAGGCCTGGAGCAGCTTCCCAAACAGCTTTTACCAAAAGCATTTCAGGGCCCAGGTATTGGCAGCAGCAGCCCGGGACAAGAAATAGAGACCATAAAGCCCAGGAAGGAAGAGATTGGGAAAGGAGGTACAGGAGAAAATAAGGGCTTTTTAAAAAAAATAATAATAATAAGGACTTTTAAAAGCTCCCACATATACTTGGGAATCAAGAAGGCCACATGCACGCCCAGGGCTAGATGCATACTCAAAAAAAAAACCCCAAAAACTCTGAAAAGATCCTTAACTCTTACCTCTGGCTTGCCTTCAGGCTCTGTGCAAGCAGGATGTGAAGGCTAAGCAGAGTTGCAAAGGGCTTGGCTAAGCACTGAAGGAGTACCCTGACACTGAGCCAATTTGCAAAGACTAGGAGAAAGGGGATTTTTTTTTTTCCTTCTCTCTTCCTCCTCCTTCTTCTCCTCTTTTTCTCCTCTCCAGGTCCTTAAGGAAACTGTCAAAACATTATCTGACCACAAAGCTAACAGAGCAGACATAGGTGGCCACGTATGACAAACAACACAGAACTTACAAAAATAGTCTAGAAAAGTCACTAAGCAAGCAAACAACTAAATAGATCAATGGAATAGAGTTGAGAGTTCAGAAATGAATTTGTATATCTATGGCCAATTGATTTTTTATGAGTGCTGAGACCATTCAATGGGGGAAAGAATTGTGTCTCCAGTAAATGGAGCTGGAATAGCTAAATATCTACACGCAAAAGGCTGAAATTGTTGAGGTACAAACTACTATGTATAAAATAAATAAGCTACAAAGATATACAGTACAACACAGGAAATATCACCAATATTTTATAATAACTATAAACCTTTAAAAACTGTGAATCACTATGTTGTATTTGTTGTTGTTCAGTCGCTAAGTCATGTCCAACTCTTTTGCCTGAAACTTATGTAGTATGGTACATCAAATATTCCTCAATTAAAATAAAGATGAAATTGGGCCCTTTCCTTATACCACATACCAAAATTAACTCAAAAATGGATCAAAGACATAAACGATAAAACTCTTAGAACAAAACATAATAATAAAACTTCATGATCTTAGATTTGGCAATGGATCCTTAGACTTGACACAAAAAGCATAAGCAATAAAAAAAAGTAGATAAATCAAACTTCATAAAAATAAGAAACTTCTGTGTATCAAAGGAAGCTATCAAGAAGTTGAAAATATATACAACTAACAGATGGGAGAAAATATTTGTGAATCATAAATCTCACAGGTATCTAGTATTCAGAATATATATACTATATATACAACTCAACAAAAAACAAACAACACAATTTTTAATATGTGCAAAGAATTTGAATAGACATTTCTCTAAAGAAGATATACAGGTGGCCAATAAGCACAAGACAAGATGCTCAACATCATTAATCATTTGGGAAATTTAAGTCAAACTATTTTAAAGTGTACAATTCACAATGAGATGCCATTCACTCCTAGCAAGATGGCTATTAAAACAGGATATAACAAGTGTTGGTGAGGACATGGATGGTGGGAATGTAAAGTAGTGCACTACTGTGGAAACAGTTCAGTTGGTCTTGAAAAGTTAAATGTATAATTAGTATATTAGCATATTGTTAGCATATTAATAATTCCACTCCTATGTATATACTCAGAAACATTGAAAATGCGTATACAAAGAAATATTTGTATACAAATGTTCATAGCAGCACTGTTCCCAGTAGCTAAAAGACAGGAACAACCCAAATGTCTATCAGGGAACTTCTCTGGCCATCCAGTGGTTAGGACTTGGTGCTTCCACTGTAAGGGACACTGGCTTGATCCCTGGTTAGGGAACTAAGATCCCAGCGAGTTGCGGTGCGGCAAACACAACACAACACAACAACAACAAAAAATGTTTATCGATTGATGAATAAACAAAATGTGGTAAATCCATACAATGGAGTGTCATTCAATCATAAAAAGGAATAAAATACTGATATGTGTTACAGCATGGATGAACCTCAAAAATATGCTAAGTAAAAGAAGCCAGACACAAAAGGTCATATATTGTATGGTTCCATTTATATTAAATACCCAGAACAGGTAAATCCATAGAGACAGAAAGTAGGTTAGTGTTTGCCAGGGCCTGGGAGGGGAGAATGGAGAGTAACTGCTTAATAGGTACAGGTTTCCTTTTGGGATGTGAAAATGTTTTGGAACTAGATAGAGGGGAGGGTTGCACAATATTGTGAATGTGCTAAATGCCACTGAATTGTACACTTTAAAATAGTTAATTTTATATGAATTTTAATTTACCCTCATATGAAAGTACCTTAAGAGTAATTTGTAAAAGCTCTATAAATAGTAACAAATAATTAAGGGTATCTAAAGAGTCTACCTGCAATGTGGAAAACCTGGGTTTGATCCCTGGGATGGGAAGATCCCCTGGAGAAGGGAATGGCTACCCACTCCAGCATTCTTGTCTGAAGAATTCCATGGACAGAGGAGCCTAGTGGGTTGTAGTCTATGGGATTGCAAAGAGCTGGACACGACTGAGCAACTAACACTTTCACTTTTACTCGTACTGATAGATTTATTTACTTAAAAAGGCATTTAAGTACTCTGTTGCCAATTATTACATGGATGATCTACACAAAGAGTAAAAATTAGATTTGGGCTTTCTTTCTGTAGAACATCCAACTAATTCTTTGCCTAGAAAACAGAAGTTTCTCTTATGACCTATTTGAAATTTACAGGACATACTTTGTTAAGGCTGAAAATATTCTTTCTGCTCTTTGTACTTCTTGCAAACTCTTGAATAATTTCAACAAAAGTTTCTTATTTTTTCAGTTAAGCTGTAAAGATCAGTGTTAATTATTACTGTGGTTTTAAAATGTATAACTGCATCTTGGTTTTTAAAATTATGACTTACATTAATGTCTTCTGTTTCCTGACAGTTCTTGATTTTGTCTTTCCCTTATCAGACCCTAAATATGAAATAATAAAGCTGTTAAGATGTCTTTTGTGTCTGAACTATCTTTGGATTTCCTGGAATGGCCTCATAAAGATTTACTTCTTCACCTCATAAAAAAGAAAGATAATAGACATAGGTTTGTTTCAGCATTCTCCACATTTAAGTGAGTAATTCAAAATTACTGTGAAAACTCTTTTGTTTCCCAAAGTTAAGACTTTGGGGGAGAAAGAGGTGGAGGAAGCTAACACATGAAAAAAGTTCAATCTTCTTAGATCACTTATGTACAAGTTAAATAGAGTAGATACATTTCAATGTGTACCTTTCAGGTTAAAGCAAATATCCTCATGTTCTAACACAGACTTACACAGTAGTTGTCTACAAAGTTGAGTTTCTTTCTAGATTTCAATACCTTTGTTGATCAGGGACCATCCTGGTCAACTCTCAGATATAAATCAAAAGCTACCGGAAGTTTGTCATTGTCCCCACTGTCCATAAAGTGTTCTTACTCCCAGGGCAGTTTTGACTATATCCTTATTAATTAATTATGTTAAACCCTAGAAGAGGATGGGGCTTCCTAGGTGGGGCTAGTGGTAAAGACCCTGCCTGCCAATGCTGGAGACTTAAGAAACGTGGGTTCGATCCCTGGGTCAGGAAGATCTCCTGGAGGAAGACATGGCAACCCACTCCAGTATTCTTGCCTAGAGAATTCCCTGGACAGAGGAGCCTGGTGGGCTACAGTCCATAGGGTCGCAAAGAGTGGGACACGACTAAAGCAACTTACCACGCAATGGCAGGAAGTGAAGAACTAAACGCTATTCTCTTCCAGTCTAGTGCTAGTGCTGATTAATATATAACACATTAGCCAGAAGTGTTCAGTCATATTACCGAGGCAGAGATAATCTGACTAATTTTTAAACCTGTATTTGTTTAAAAGATATCACCAAGGATTTTTTTAAGTCTTTCTTTTTAAAATTTATTTTGGATTGCGCTGGGTCTTTGTCACTGTGTGCAGTCTTTCTCTAGTAGCAGCAAGCGAGGCTTCTCTCTGTTTGGGTCTGTGGGCTTCTCATTGTCTTGGCTTCTCCTATTGTGGAACACTGGCTCTAGGGCAAAGGGGCTTCAGTAGTTGAGGCACATGGGCTTAGTTGCCCCATGGGATGTGGAATCTTTCTGTACCAGGGATCAAACCCGTGTTCTCTGCGTGGGCAGGCAGTCTCCTATCCATGTTTTGGGTATGTCTGTGCCATAATCCTGTGGAAACAGTTAAGATGGGATAGATCCCATAGCCAAAGCCTCAAGCCTCTTTTAAAAAGTTCCAAATAGATTTACATGGGAGGTAAATATGTTTGGCCATTAGGTATCTATTTTTGAGACTCATCAGAGGTTATCAAAAAGCCACAACTTGAACAACAACCAAAAGGTTACTTGATTTAGTTGTTTTCTACTTGGAAAAATCTTGATGTTCTCTCTAGCAATGGGGACATTCACTTCTCTAGAACTGTTACCAAGCATCTTTGGGAGATATTACATCTTACTCAAAATCTGCATTGACCCTATCGCCTTCAGTCTTACATTCAATGGATGTGAGAAGAGTTTTTCCTATCTCCTCTAAAACAGTGGTTCTCAACCAGAGGCTAGCCCCACCCCCGGGGACAGTTGGCAATATCTGCAGACGTCTGTGTTTGTCACAACGGGGGGCGGGGAGCTAATGGCATTGAGTGGGTAGAAGTCAGGGATGCTGCTCCACATCCTACAGTGCACAGAACAGCTCCCCCCACCAGCCACCACGCCAAGAGCAAAGAGTTATGAGCCCAGAATGTCAGTAGTGCTAAGGTTGAGAAACCTTGCTCTAAAACAAAGTCTTGAAGTCCATATGTATACGGAAGGCTGATTCATTTTGCTGTATAGTAGAAACTAACACAATGTTGTAAAGCCACTATACTCTAATAAAAATTAATTTAAAAAATAAGACAAAGTCTTTACAATTTGAAACCCAGAGACTTTGACTTCCGAACAAAGACATCCCTCCAACCTTGATGAGGACGTTACCAGGTACTCTTTTTTTTTTTTTTTTTACAGTTCAAAATAATGCGTTTTTATTTATGCTAGCTATAACTCAACAAAGCTGAATTTTTTTTCCTATGTTACTTTTTTTTTCCATTTATTTTTATTAGTTGGAGGCTAATTACTTTAAAATATTGTAGTGGTTTTTGTCATACATTGACATGAATCAGCCATGGATTTACATGTATTCCCCATCCCTACCATCCCTACCCAAGAGTACCAGGTACTCTTGACTAACACGGCAGGGCTTCCCAGGTGGCACTAGTGGTCAAGAGCCCGCCTGCCAATGCAGAAGAAACTAGAGCTGCAGGTTTGATCCCTGGATTCCCTGGAGAAGGGAATGCAACCCACTCCAGTATTCTTGCCTGGAGAATCCCACGGACAGAGGAGCCTGGCGGGTGACATTCCATGGGGTCACAGAGTCAAACATGACTGAAGCACCTCAGCACACAGCTAACACAACAGTAACACTGCAGGACATTGATCCTCGGACTCATGTCTCTCAAAGAAATATAAGCCACTCTTAAATCACTGGAAGACTGTATTGGCCGGAGACCTCAAACTAAAGATTCTTCTAAATCCTTCAGAAGGAGATGCCAGCATGAAGTAGACAGCTTTCACCCAACATCCATAGCACAAGATAGGATTTTTTCCCCTTCTTTGCCAGATTGAGATTGTTGACTTCTTTAACTGTACAAGATAGGCTTTTTTCCCCTTCTTTGCCAGATTGAGATTGTTGACTTCTTTAACTGTAATATCCATAGAGCCTATTCTTTTTTTTTTTGGCCATGACATATGGCATGCAGGATCTTAGTTACCAAACCAGGGATCGAACCTGAATGCCCTGAGATGAGTCTTAACCACTGGACTGTCAGGGAAGTCCCTATAGGACCAATTCTTAATATTGCTTTTTGAAGCCTTACTCACCCCTTGGCAGAGCTCTTACACCTGGCTACAGTTTGCTCATGATTTGGCTAAAAACAGACAATTAAACCAGCTGTTGAGTATGTACTGTCTATCCAACTTCCCTTGGTACAGATTTCTTGTGATAAACCAATTGGTCTTCTAGGTTATTGAACTCAATACTGACTATAGATGGCAAAGACATTTCCTTTAAAAATGAGATAACAACCCAGCAATCCCACTTCTGGGCATACACACTGAGGAAACCAGATCTGAAAGAGACACGTGCACCCCAATGTTTATCGCAGCACTGTTTATAATAGCCAGGACATGGAAGCAACCTAGAGGCCCATCAGCAGATGAATGGATAAGGAAGCTGTGGTACATATACACCATGGAATATTACTCAGCCGTTAAAAAGAATTCATTTGAACCAGTCCTAATGAGATGGATGAAACTGGAGCCCCTTATACAGAGTGAAGTAAGCCAGAAAGATAAAGAACATTACAGCATACTAACACATATATATGGAATTTAGAAAGATGGTAACGATAACCCTATATGCAAAACAGAAAAAGAGACACAGAAATACAAAACAGACTTTTGAACTCTGTGGGAGAATGTGAGGGTGGGATATTTCAAAAGAACAGCATGTATACTATCTATGGTGAAACAGATCACCAGCCCAGGTGGGATGCATGAGACAAGTGCTCGGGCCTGGTGCACTGGGAAGACCCAAAGGAATCAGGTGGAGAGGGAGGTGGGAGGGGGGATCGGGATGGGGAATACGTGTAAATCTATGGCTGATTCATATCAATGTATGACAAAACCCACTGAAATGTTGTGAAGTAATTAGCCTCCAACTAATAAAAAAAAAAAAAATGAGATAACTCAGCTAATACTCCCATCTCTAGCTCTGCCAACTCCAGATTGGGATAAATCTGTTGTCTTAATTTAATTTGGATACCTTCTAACTTACAAGTATTCTTCAAATTCTGATGACAAAACCTTCTCTTAGTATCTATCTGTGTTACAGCATTCAAATGTGTGATCTTCAGAGACTTAAATGCTACCATTCAGATATTGTCACAGAAATTGACTCACCAGTTCATCTTACAATGGAAGAAGTGAAAAGGACTGACTAATACAACTGCCCAAATAGCCTTCCAATCAATGGAACTCAGACAGTGGTGCCGACCTGGATTTCACAACATAATGTCCTATGGATTGAATGCCATAGTCCTTGGACCAAAGAAGGAACGGTGAAAGTCAAATTTAGTTCAGAAAGAGAAAGTAGGAATCTGCCCAGTCATTCATTACGCTTGGGTAATACACAAAGTCAATTGCACAGTTCACTGGAAATAATATTTCTCTCAAGAACATGCTGCAGGTAGAAAATGTCACAGTAACCATGCTACTGTGACTACTGCTGCCATACTCACTAAGAAATTTTGTTCTCTAAAATCATGGACTGTCTGAAACTTTGCTGTTTGAAATTATATCTTCAGGTATAAAACATCACACTCTTGCCTGAAGGATCTAAGTCACTTTGACCTAGACAAGCAGCTACAATTTCCATTCTAGGTGAACAGCTTCAGATAGGGGTCCTGGTTTCAATATTCCTCATACATGTTAATCCAAGGGTTCACTTTGCAGCACAGAGCTGATATTCAGCCTTCTACACACAGTCTTGCTTGGAGCCTCCAAAACACTGATTCATTTAAATGTCACACGCCACCCTGGGCTTCCCAGGTGGCCTACTGGGTAAAGAATCCACCTGCAATGCAGAAGATGCAGGAGACTCGAGTTCATTCCCTGGGTTGGGAAGAAACCCTGGAGGAGGGCATAGCAACCCACTCCAGTATTCTTGCCTGGAGAATCCCATGGACAGAGGAGCCTGGCGGGCTACAGTCCACGGGGTCACAAAGAGTCAGACATGACTGAAGCTACTGAGCATGCATGGATGCATTTGCCACCCTTCCCCCAAATTCCATAATGACTGTCACTTTTCCTTCATTTGATGAAATGCCCCATGGTTCCTCTTGTGTGATCTCCCTCATTGCAGTGGTTCAATGAACCTGATTTGTTACACTACAAACATGTCTTTGGTAGTCTGATTGGCCTAACACAGGGTAAACCTCCTACTTCCACAGATGCCAAAATGGCCGACAACGAGAGGTGATAAATCAGAATAAAGCATTTTATTACTACCTAGAGAACAAGAGGAGCATCAGTATAGTGGTACCAGTTCCTATCCCTCTAAGTCTCATGAGGCAATGAGCTAGGCTACACATATAGTGGATTAGGCTGCAATCCAGGGCCAAGGGCTCAATACATTCTGTGGCAAGCATCAGACAAGCCAATTCCCCTTTCCACAGAGTAGTCATGTTTTGGTCTCCATGACCAACTTAATACATGACTCTCTATGGAAACCATTCAGTATCCAGGGATGGTCAGGCCTTAGTGTGGCACACTCAGCAAGGCCTTTCTTGAGACCCATGCTAGACTACGTCTTCCTAAACCAGTGGAAAGATTTATACAGAATTCATTTTTTGCTTCAAAACAATTTAGCCCATTATTTCTAGACATTTCTGAACAAGATAGAATGAGCCAAAAGGGAAGGAAACTCCCACTTCTAATCTAAAAGCAAAGTTTAGAAGAGAAAACAATGCTCCTGAAGAACATGTGAATATAACTTTGGTTTTTCTTTGATATTTATGAAAATTACTGCCAAATTACTACCAAAATTACTTCTCCCAAATATTACCAAAAGATTGCTCAGTTAGGTACTACAAAGAGATAGGTAGCAGTAGAGCAACATATTCACTAAACCAAGGGTGCAAAATAAGATTGCCAAGCATCACGAGGTAGTCCATTCTTCAGTAATCTCATTTATATATGTTTTCTTAATTTTTCAGAGGTGGTTTTTTTTTTGCCAGCCAAAACACCCTAAAATGTATTTGTTATATTGAAACTTAGACTATGTTGAATCCAAACTATTTGACTTTGAGGACCACCAAGACATAAACATACCACATGGATGAATCTATACCTTGAAAGCTTATATCTGAATAAGCATTTATCATCCCCTGGAATCACTGTATAACAATTTTTCAGTGCAGGAAAAAGTTACATTATGTTGCCTTATATTTGGAAGCAAAATAACATTTCTGTCATGCTGAATTTCCTATCAGTCAGTTATTTCCTCTTTATGGATGTTGCACTCAATTATTCTAATGTTATAGGTCATTATTTAATGTCACAGTATTTCTCTTTGACAACAGAACACTTTTCCAGATAGAACCAAAAAAAAAACAGATTTAAGAGACCTTGCAAAAACTTGTATTCATGAACACTAAACCCATCTGTTTCCGCTATGTAATTTTCACAGCCCATTTGCAGGCTTTCCCAGTTCTAGAGTGACCTTAGCCAAACACTAGATTAGCTTTCAAAATCACTAGGACTGTGGGCACTGATTTGAGAAAAACAGAATAAGCGAAACTCTGCCTGAGTAAAAACTAGTTATACTTAATTTTTTAAAAATTCTCAAAGCCCCCAAATCTCCTGTTGTATCAGCTAGAAATGATTTCAGTTACAAGAACAGACAATGTGGCTAGCAGTGGACAGGAGTTCATTTTTCTTGTATAACAAGGTGACTGGAGATTTGTGGTTGCTGAAGAATTAGTTCAGCGTATCAACTGTACCAGGATCCTTTGCTCCTTAACTTCATGGTCCCAAAATGGTTGCTGCAACTCCAGACATGGCATGAAGCAGAGACAAAAATGGTTCTGGGATATTTGTCCTTTTCATTATGTAAAGCAAAGTTCTCCCAGAAGCCCTCTGACAGATTATTGTTTCTAGTTCAGTAGTCAGAAACCATAAAGCATGGCTCCTACTGGCCATGAGGGAGACTAGGAAACCAAGGCTTTTTGTAGCCTCTAGAATGGAGATCAGGAGAGAGCAAACGCAGGTATGAACAGACATTGGTTTAGCCTGTCAACACATATGAAACACATTATAACTTCTGTGCTGTTCCGTTCTACTCATTGGGACACAGGGTAGCAAAATGAAAGAAAAATCAAAGTAGTTCTGTCTCCCCAGAGTTCATGATCTCATTTATTTTGCTAGAGCACAGACCAAAGCCACTGTTCAAGCTTTACTTACTAATATTTCCTTTAAGGTACTGTCTGACCTGACCCAGTTTAGCTTCCTGCCTGCATGCATTTGCTCATGCTGTTAGCTCAGCCTGAAGGGATCTCTTCCCCTGTCTACATATTAAACATTTCATTTCTTCGTCACCACCTGGCTCAAATAGTCTCTCTCCCATGAAGTGTTCCCCAATCTCCCCAACTGGGAATTCCCAAGATACATTCGTATTAATTTATCTGTGAGTTCCCAAGATACTTTAGTATTGTCTAAACAAGAGCTTGAGTGTTTTACATAGGATATCTCAAGCTTCATACGTTTACCTAGGCTATCTCAACCCAATGAAATAGGTACTATTGTTATTTCCATCCTACGGTTGTGAAACCAAAGTTCAGATTAAGTAATTGGGTTAAGTGTGAGAGCTACTAGAGTGATGATTCAACCCCAGTTTTATCTGATGCTCAAATCCATTCTCTTCACAGTATGCCATACCATTTTCTTTCTATAGCCACTGGCTGCAAGAAGATAAACTAAGATAGGGACAGCATCTTATTCACCTCTAATTAGCCTCCCCTCCTATACGTACCCACTGCCCTGGAATTCAGAGGTGTTCGCAAAGTTATTAAATAAGTAAAGCTGAAGCCGCTGTCAAATTGGTGGCAAAACAGTACATCAGAAGATTAGAAATCAGTCTGGGTTCACATCCTGACTTACTTGAATAAGTTATCTACCCTATACCACAATTTCCTCACCAGTAAAATAAGAATAATGACTCCCTTCTCTGTCTTCATTAGGTTTAAATGAAGTACTTTTATGGAAAAAAACAAAACGTGTGCACTTGATGGGATCTAGCATTCTCAAGACTAGTATCTTTCTTGAGCTCTTACAATATTTCATTTATTATTTCTTCACTCCTTCCCCTCTTCTATCTCTGTTTTATCCATGTAGAATTACTATCATGTGCACCTTTAAACTTGTGGATCTATCATCCATGTCTCTTGGACTGTCTCTTATACTTTTCATTTCATTGCCTCTGTGCACTGTAGTCTGGAAAAATCTCTTAGCCCAATTTCATCTGTGTTTAAGCCTGAAATTAAGCCAGTACACACCATTAGGGCATTCTGTTCTGAGTCTTACTGGTTGGGTGAATATTCTGATTGTTTGATACCTATTCCATACTAGTGAACAAATAGTTTTATTATCATTCTTGGGTATGTTTGTTATTCTTTTTAGCCTATCTCTTGAGTTTTTATTTCAATGATCATAAATTTCATTTCTAAAAGCTCTCGTTATCTTTGCCCTCGTGCACATTTCTCTAGAATATCTCTGGGGACATTATACTTAATTTTAAAGTCTTCTTTGATTTGCCATGTTAACTGCTTCTTCCACTTGGGGAGTTCACTTTCTTTTGTGTCTGTTCTTGGCTTTGTGCTTGTATTTCTTTGAAGTATTTTGCTATTCCGCCTATGGGTTTCTGTTCCATGTAACGAATTTACCATTGCTAGTAATGAGGGGTTCTAAATAGGTTTCAGCTATCTGAATTAATCTGTAACATCATTTTTTCAGTACTAAGACATAGAAGTATTTTTGCATGGACCTTGTTCTGGCTATATAATTATCAGCCACGTGAGAGTGGGGCCTCCTTTATGAACAGGTGATGCTACATGGGAAGCTTTGAGGGGAGGGAGTCTCTTTGAACAATCAAAATCCCAGGGATACGCCTCTTCTGGGTTTGAAGTCCAAATTTATACTACCTACATGGTTTGGTGGGCTTCCCAGGTGGCGCTAGAGGTAAAGAACCCACCTGCCAATGCAGGAGACATAGAGATGCAGATTCGATCCCTGGGTGGGCAAGATTCCCTGGAGCAGGAAATGGCAACCCACTCCAGTATTCTTGCCTGGAGAATCCCATGGACAGAGGAGCCTGGTGGGCCACAGTCCATGGGGTCACAAAGAGCCACAACGACTGAAGTGACTAAGCATGTGTGCACATGATTTGGTAATCCCAAACTATAAAACAAATGTGAAGAATTGATCCTGGTCTAGGGATACCTCCTCAAGAACTTGATGTGCCCACTTATTAGTTTGCTGCCTCTCGGCTCGAAATTTGCCTTTCTTGGCCCTGCTTTATGATACTGGACCTTGTAAACATTTCTCCTTTACCAGAGAGTGTAATGTCAGGCTCTGTCAAATGAGGGTGCTGGAGGAACAGCGTAAAACACAGCAGAGGCCAGCACTCCTCTTTCCGGTCTGGTGTGTTTTTCTTTCCTGAATCTATGGTGTGACTGTCAGTGGTGTGCAGGAGATGGAGTGGTGCTCACCATTCAGCAATTTTCACCGGAATCCCAGCAAGTGGCATCCTTGTCAACAGGGTACAAGAGACCCAGTGGCACACACCCCCAGTGAGCTTCCCTGGCACCCAGAAAGACATCTCCCTGCTCTCCAGCCCCAGCTCACTAGCAACCTGGCCTTCCAGGTGTGGATGGACCAGCTCCGACCTGTTGCAACTCAGAGGATTTTCCCACCATCCAATGGGCTGCAACCCACCCTTTCTGATGAGGTCTGAGTCTCAGCCTAGGGGTGGGGAAAGGGCAGCGCTCTTTTAAGCTTTTTCCATCCTTGCATCCTTTCCCTCAACTTTCTTCAGAGTTTTCTTTTACCTGTTTAGTAATCACCTTTAACTTGTTAGTAATTCTTTGTATTAGTTATCTTCAAATTACTGGTGTGGTTTATGTCTCCTCACTGGATGCTAATTGATATGCCTGGCAAAAGTAAATGCAAAGAACCCCAGGTGCATTGGATACACACAGAAAAAAAAAACAAAAACACCCCACCACTTTTGAGCTTATAATAAAAAAATTATAAAGCTTCATAAGGAAACAATCCATCATAAGTAGAAACCAGCAAACATAGTAAGCAGAAGGACTAGAGGCCCCAAACCAGAGATAATGGAATAAAATTTGAAAGAAAACAAAACATCGGTATATTTTAGATAACTAGAAACCTAAAAGAAGGATCAAAACACTAAGAACAAGACTCTATGAAAAAAGAACAGATAGATTAGGAAAAATAACCATAGACATATAAAAACAATACAGGCACTGAAACAATTTCATGGATGAATTAAAAAGTAAATTAAACACAGATAAAAAGAGAGTAAATGAACTATGTGACAGATTTAAGGCGCTGTTTCACAATTTTGTGACACAGTAACCCAAAGATGGAAGATATTTTCACAAGTTGAAGAGACCTGGAAGATAAAATGTGTAAGAACTAGAATGGTGTTTATAGTATGCTACCTTTTGAGTAAGAAAGAGGAAAACAAGACTGCATTCGTATTTTATTATGTTTTAATAAAAAACGCAAAGGGTGGGCTTCCCTGGTGGCTCAGTGATAAAGAATCCACCTGCCAAAATAGGAGACACAGGTTCAATCCCTGTTCCGGGAAGATCCCACATTCTGTGGGGGCAATTAAGCCGGTGCGCCGCAACTATTGAGCCTGTACTGTAGAGCCTGGGAGCCTCAATTACTGAGCTCTTGCATCACAAGTACTGAAGCCTGCTTGCCTTAGAGCCCATGTTCCGCAACAAGAGAAGTCACCACAGTGAGAAGCCGGTGCAACACAAGTAGAGAGAAGCAGGTGCAACAACGAAGACCCAGTACAGCCAAAAATAAATAAATAAATAAATAAAATTATTAAAAAAAAAAAAAAAAACTCAAAGGATGCACCAAAAATGATAAAAAGGAGTACATCTGTGTGAATGTGGTTGTGGTGGGGGAAAGGATAGATGTGGGCGAGGGTAGGACTGAGACTTTTATTATTGCCTACATTTTATTTTTTACCCTCAAGCTAACATCTCACTTTATTCTTTTCCAGGTTCACTGAGACATACCTGACATACAGCACTCTATGAGCTTACACTGAACAGCAAAAGGGTTTGACATTGAGAAATGATGGCCACCAAAAGTTTAGTGAATATTCACCATCTCATATAAATACAAAAAAACAAAAAGATGTTTTTCTCCCCTTGTGATGAGAACTCTTAGGACCTACTCTCTTCACTTTCAAATATACTGGAGAGCAGTGTTAAATATAGTTATCAGGCTGTATATTACACCCCTTGCTACTCATGTCTACATTTTATATTGGTGTAATTTACAAACCACGTGTGTTACTCCGGATCCTCTGAGAAGAGAAAGCCAAGATGGAACAGGATTTGCAAGAGATTGATTGGAGGAAAAGGGGAGGGAGCCCAGAAGGTAGGAAAGAATTTTCAGACCACACTAACAAAAAGGGAGGCTAGTGCAGGCAGATTTTAAGACTGCAGTACAGTTCTAAGAAAGATTCAGCCAGGCTGATGAGGAGTCCTCAAGCCAAAGCAGCCCATCAGAGGAGTCACGTGTCTCGCCGGAATTCTTAATCTCCTGGCTGTGCTTAGTCACGGACTGGAAGCAGCCTGTGTGAAATGCGCCCTCAGTGGCCTCCAGGCTAATGTGGTGGTGGATTCAGAGTGCAGCAGCTGAGGCCATCTGTCAATTACACTCCCATAGCAAGAGATCTGAGTGGCATATTTTCAAAACCGCCACCCCATCTGATTACATTTTGTGCTAAAGAAGGGCAAAATAAAGACATTTTCAGACAAAGATGGAAGGAGCTTATCACTCACATACTGTCACCCTAAAAATCTCTGCAGGATTCACTCTGGGAAGAAGTATGTTGAATCCTGAAGTTGAGTGTAGGATGCAGGAAGTGATGGTGAGCAAATTAATATGTGGGAAAGAAACTGGTAAATATGCAGATAAATCTAAACAGGTATTGACTATTAAAAAACAAAGATGACAATAATGATTAATTTGGGTGTATTAAAAACAAGGTGGGGATTTCTCTGGTGGTCCCGTGGTTAAGACTTCACCTTCCAATGCAAGGGACACGGGTTCAATCCCTGGTTGGGGAACTAAGATTCCACATGCCTCAGGGCCAAAAAGACACAAACAACAGAAGTAATATTGTAACAAATTCAATAAAGATTAAAAAATGGTCCACATCAAAAAACTTTTTTTTTTTTAAAGCAAGGTAGAATGAAAACACTGGCAATGACACATAAAAATGGAAGGGAACGTTTGGAGGTAGAGTATTTTAAGGTCTACTCATCAGTCAGGGTGTAATCAAGTCAAGAAGTCATACTGGATTAGAGTGGGCCCTAAATTCAGTGATTAGATTTGATGAATAGGAGAAAAGAAGGGGAGATTTAGATGCATAGAAGGAAGAAGGCCACGTAATGATGGTGATGGACATTGGAGTGATGCAGCTATAAGCCAAGGAACATCAAGAATTACCAGGAGCTGCCACAAATTAGGGAACACTAGGAAAAGGAAGTATTCTTCACTACTGTCTTCAGAGAGAACATGGCCCTGCCAACACCTTGATTTTGGAGTTCGAGCCTTCAAAACTGAGGAAGAATAAATTTCTGTTGTTTAAGCTAAGGAATGTGGGGTAATTTGTTATGGCAGCACTAGGAAACTAATACAGTGCCAAACTCTTTTCCAGAGTGGCTGCACCACTTCACATTCTCACTGCCAGTGTATGTGAGATCCAGTTTTTCTGTATCCTCACCAGTATGTGGTATTATTGTTATACTTTATGGTAGCTCTTCTAATTTTGTAGTGATATCTCATTGTGGTTTAAATTTGTATTTCCCTAATTTCCAGTGGTCATGTATGGATGTGAGAGTTGGACTGTGAGGAAAGCTAAGCACAGAAGAATTGATGCTTTTGAACTGTGGTGTTGGAGAAGACTCTTGAGAGTCCCTTGGACTGCAAGGAGATCCAACCAGTCCATCCTAAAGGAGATCAGTCCTAGGGGTTCATTGGAAGGACTGATGCTGAAGCTGAAACTCCAGTACTTTGGCCACCTCATGAGAAGATCTGACTTATTGGAAAAGACCCTGATGCTGGGAAGGACTGGGGGCAGGAGGAGAAGGGGATGACAGAGGATGAGATGGCTGGATGGCATCACCGACTCGATGGACATGAGTTTGAGTAAACTCCGGGAGTTGGTGATGGACAGGGTGGCCTGGCGTGCTGTGATTCATGGGGTCGCAAAGAGTCGGACACGACTGAGCGACTGAACTGAACTGAACTGAATGACTAATGAGGGCTTCCCTGGTGGCTCAGATGGTAAAGAATCTGCCTGCAATGTAGGAGACCTGGGTTCGATCCCTGGGTCGGGAAGATTCCCCTGGAGAAGGGAATAGCTACCCACTCCAGTATTCTTGCCTGGAGAATCCCATGGACGGAGAAGCCTGTTGAGCTACAGTCTATGGAGTTGCAAAGAGTCAGACACAACTGAGCGACTCACACACACACACACACACACAATGACTAAGGATCTTGAACATTTTTCCATGTACTTGTTTGCCATCCATATCTCTTCCTTGGTGAAATATCTGTTCAGGTCTTCTGCCCATTTTATAATTGGATTTTTCCCCTTACATTTTGAGAGTTTTTTTTTTTTAATGTATTCTACAAAGAAAGCTTTTACCAGATATATGGTTTGCAAGTATTTTCAACCACACTGTAGCTTGTATTTTTATCCTCTAGACAGAGTATTTCACAGTACAAGTTTTTAATTCTGATGATGTCCATTTTTTTTCTTTTATGAATTGTGATTTTAGTGTTTTTTCTAAAACTCTTCGCCTAGTCTTGGGTCCTAAAGACGTTCTCCTATGTTTTCTTCTATTTCCAAGCACTTTTTATTTTATTTATTTATTTATTTGCCATGTCATGTGGCATGTTGGATCTTACTTCCCTGACCAGGGACTGAACCCATGTTCCCTGCAGTGGAAGTGCAGTCTGAACCACCAGGGAAGTCCTCTCTTACGTTTTCTTCTAAAAGTCTCATAGTTTTACATTACATTTAAACTCATGATCCATTTTGAATTAATTTTAGTATGCAGTGTAATGTTTAGGTCAAGGCTCATTTCTTTCTTTTTTCTACAAATGTCCAGTTGTTCCAGCACAATTTGTTAAAAAAGGCTGTCTTTCCTTCATTGAATTGCTTTTGCACATTTGTCAAAAATCATTTCAACAAATAATGTTGTGGAACCTGGATATTCAAACACAAAAGAATGAATTTGGACTGATACCTCACACCATATACAAAAAATGAACTCAAATTTATCAAAGACCTAAATGTAAGAGCTCTCTGTTGTTCAGATTGCATAATTTATATAGATTTATCTTTGAGTTCACTGATTCTTTCCTCCATCCTCGCCAATCTACTACGGAACCCTTCTAGCGAGTCATTTCATTAATTGTACTTTCCAGTGATTGCTTTGTTTCTTTTTAAATATCTTCTATTTGTTTGCTGAGAATTTTTTTCATCTGTTTCAAGAGTGTTTGCAATGGCTCACTGAAGCATTTTTACAATTAAAACTTTAAAATCATTATCAGATAATTCCAACACCTGAGTAATCTCAATGTTTGTGTCTGTTATGATTGTCCTGGTTTTTGGTATGAAAAGTCGTCTTTGATTGTACCCTGGGTATTTTGGGTATTCTGTTGTGAGATTCCGGATCCTCCTTAATCACTGTTAGCAGGCAGTCCTGTTTAGGTGTAGGGAATAAGTCTACCTTTTGTCCATTTATAAAATTGGTTTGTTTGTTTTCTTATTAAGTTGTAAGAGGACTTCATATATTCTGGATATACAAATCCTTTATCTGGATATGTGATCTGCAAATATTTTTTCCCAGTCTATGGCTTTTCTTTTCATCTTCTTAGTGGTGCTTAGTGGTGTTTCTTAGAAGTTCAAAAATCTTGAATTTCGATGGTGTTGAGTTTAGTAATTCATTCTTATATGAATCATACTTTTGGGGTCATATCCAAGAAATCTTTTCCTATCCAAGGTCCTTAACATTTTCTCCTGTTTTCTATTACAGATTTTATAATGTTACAGTACAGTACAGTAAGTTGCTCAGTCATGTCCGACTCTTTGCGACCCCATGGACTGTAGCCCGCCAGGTTCATCCGTCCATGGGATTTTCCAGGCAAGAGTACTGGAGTGGGTTGCCATTTCCTTCTCCAGAGGATCTTCCCGACCCAAGGATCGAACCTGGGTCTCCCGCATTGTAAACAAATGCTTTACCGTCTGAGCTGCCAGGGAAGTCTTATGTGTATGATGTTAGTCTTACGTTAAGGTCTATGATCTAGTTTGAGTTACATTTTTAGTATGGTGTGCATGTGGGTGTCCAAGTTCCCCAGTACCATTTGTTGAAAAGATTATCCTTCTCCTCATTGAAATGCCTAGCACCTTTGTCAAAAATCAACTGACCATATATAAATGATCTTATGTTCAAAGTAGAAATAGAGACACAGATGTAGAGATCAAACATATGGATACCAAGGGGGGCGGAAAGAGGGGGTGGTGGGATGAACTGGGTGATTGGGATGGACATATATACACTATTAATACTATGTATAAAATAGATAACTAATGATAACTTACTGCATAGCACAGGGAACTCTGCTCAGTGCTCTGTGGTGACCTCGATGGAAACGAAATAAAAAAAAGGGGGGATATATGGATACATGTAGCTGATACATTTTTATGTACAGCAGAAACTAACAACATTTTAAAGCAACTATACTCCAATAAAAATTGATAAAAAAAATAAGAGTTGCATAGACACATCTTTTAAAAAAAAATCAACAGACCATAAATATAAAAGTTTATTTCTAGATTCCCAATTCTTTTCCAGTGATCTATATGTCTGTCTCTATGCCAACACCTGAAATGCCAACACCATACTATGTTAATAACTGCAGCTTATAATAAGTTTTGAAATTGGGAAGTGAAAGTCTTGTACTCTGTTTTTCCTTTTCAAAAATTGTTTTGGGTATTCTAGGTCTATTCCATTTAATTTTAGGATCAGTATTAAGTCAGAAACTGTGACACAGATGGTTTCTCACTCACAGTAAAAGTAGAATCCAGTGTAGCTTCTTGCATTGGCTCCCCATGTGGCAGTTCTCTACAGGGCAACACAAATGGGGGTCAGATGTTTACCTGCCCATACAGTGGGCTTCAGCACAGGAAAGGATCCCCCAAATTATGAGACTCTAAGCTTACATAAAATTTGTTGGCACATCTGCCCATCTTCCTCTTTAGAGAGGGAGGGGGAGACAGATGGACAGACAGAAAGAATGATTTCATCTTTATTCAGAATTGTAAACAAATCTTGGGGGAGGAGAGGGAAAGACCTTTAGATATATCACCTTGGAATATAAGCAAATCTGTCTTTTAGAGAGACATGTCTCTGGGCTCCCTTGGTGGCTCAGTGGTAAAGAATCCACCTGCCAATGCGGGAGACATGGGTTCGATACCTGATCTGGGAAGATCCCATATGCTGGGGAGCAACTAAGCCCGCACCCCACAACTATTGAGCCTATGCTCTAGAGCCTGGGATCTGCAACAAGCGAAGCTACCATAATGAGAAGTCTGTGCACCGCAACTAGAGAGTATGCCCTGCTTGCCACAACTAGAGAAAAGCCCACACAGCAATGAAGACCCAGCACAGCCAAAAATAATGAACTAAAAACTTTATAATAGAAAAAGAAACATGTCTCTAAATCTCTAGCTTCTAAGGCCTTTGCTGTTCAAACATGTTCTTTACTCAGAAGACCTAACTGCAGAACTGTGAAATATCCCATGGAGAATTGTCTCCCAACAATTAGTTTGCTGATTTATGAAAAAAAACAACAACAATAACAACAACAAAAAACTGCTGGAATTTTGATAGGGATTATGTTAATCTACAGATCAGTTTAGGAAGAATTTCCATATTAATAATGCTGAGTCTAAAAAAAAAATAATACTGAGTCTTCCAATCCACGAACATATTTCTTCATTTATTTCAATCTTTCATTTCCCTCATTAGTGTCTTAAAATCTTCAGTGTACTTGTATTTATTTTGTTAAACTTATCCCTATGTTAAACTTGTCCCTAAGTACTTTTATTATTTTTAATGGTATTGTGAATGAAATTGTTTTCTTTTTCCTTTTGGGGGAATATAATTGACCCACAACACTATGTTAGTTTTAGGTGAATGGAATTGGTTTCTTCATTTTACTTTGGTTTGTTTATTGCTTGTAAACAGTAATACAATTGATTTTTATATACTGATTTTGTATCCTGTGATTTTGCTCAACTTATTTATTAGTTCCAATAGTTTTTTTATATGTAAATTCCTTAGGACTTCCTACACACAAGTTCATGTCATCTACATGAAAGCCACCTAAATGTCCATTGACAGAGAAATGGATAAAGAAGATGTGGTACATATATACCATGGAATACTACTCAGCCATTAAGAAGAATGAAATAATGCCATTTGCAGCAACATGGATGGACCTAAAGAGTGTCATACTGAGTTAAGTAGCTCAGGCAGAGAAGGAGAAATGTCATGTGACATCCCTTATATGTGGAATCTAAAAAAAAAAACAGATATAAATGAACTTACTTACAAAACAGAAAGATACTCACAGACTTAGAAAATGAGCTTATGGTTCCCCAGGCAAAGTAGGAGGAAGGGATAGTTAGGGAGTCTGGGAAGGTCATTTACACACTGTTATACTCAAAATGGATAACCAACAAGGACCTATTGTATAGCACATTGAATTCTACTCAATGTTATGTGCCAACCTGGATAGGACTGGGGTTTGGGGGAGAATGGATACATGTATATGGATGGCTGAGTCCCTTTGCTGTTCATCTGAAACTACCATAACATTGTTGATCAGCTATACCCCAAAACAAAATTAAAAAGTTTAAATTTTGAAAAAAGGAAAGATCATGTCATCTGAGGATACAGACAGTTTTATTTATTCCTTTACAATCTGGATGCCTTTTGTTTTTCTTGCCTGATTTCACTGGCCAGAACCCCTGTACAATGCTGAAGTGGTAACAGCCAAGTGGCAACAGTCAAGTGGCAAGAGCAGGCATTCTTGCTTTATTGCAGATCTTAACAGGAAACATCCACTCTTTTATCATTAAGTATGATGTTAACTGCAGGGTTTTTGTATGTGTCTTTATCAGGTTGAGGAACTTCCCTTCTATTCTAGGTTTGTTGAGAATTTGTATTATGAAGGTCAAATGCCTTTTTTTTAAAAATATATCAATTGAGATGATCACATGGCTTCTGACTCATTTCATGTTGTTCATTTTCAAGTGAGTTTGATTTTTTCTGAACTTTGAGAAGGGAGATACGGATTTATAACTTTATGGCTAAAGCTCTCTCCTGCTGTTTTTGAAAAGTGTCCAGAACTATGGTGGCTTAATTTCTGAGATCTCCAGCCTCCATTCCCTCCTCTACTTTTTCTGGACCTTGCTGTAGATCCAAGATACTCACTAGCCATTGGAATGTTACATCCTTTGGAGCTTTAGCTCCTGTCCTTGTGTTGGCTCTAAAAGCTTTCAGGGAGTACCTGCAAGTTATAGTGTTGGTTCTCAGGTCAGTGGGAGGCTCTACAGCTTCCCTATGTTTGCCTTTGTACATAAGCTGGTACTTAAGCATTGTAGCTGTCACTAGTTTGTCCCTACTTGCTCATAGTTTGTGGTTTTTGGGGAGAGGAGAGGGGAATTTATCATCCAGTTTTGTTGTATAAATAGCTCCTATTTAAAAAAGAAACCTAGCAGCTAACTATACATAAAAATGGGAAACAAAGAACAAAAGTGAAGTATGTCAACTCCTGGGACCAGTACTGTGACAGATGTGTGTGTGTGTGTGTGTGTGTGTGTGTGTGTTATAATCCCTTTTGTTGGACCGCATCTTCTGTGCACCAGGTGGCAGAAATAATTGGGAATGGACAGGGAATAAACAACAAAAAAGGTGACACTCTTCACCTCTACTATCTCAAATTGCTAATTTCTTTTTTAACAATTTAATGAAAATTGGGTTACATTAGGGAGTGTGGAATTATATCTTACAAAGGTAGTTCTGAGTGGAGAAAAAAGGGAATTAATGAGCTGGTGCTTTGGTGTTGCAACAGATGTAACTTGAATCCTTCAAATAAAGATGTTTGAGGTTTCCATCATGGTAGGATAATGAGACCTGATATTATACTATATTCTCTGTTCAAGGTGGGAAACCTTCAAACTGAATTTTACTCCCAACTGTCACCAGAAGACAAATAAGATAGGCAAATATTCATGACCTAAGGACAAGTGATTACTCAATCAAGTTAAAGTCCAACAAATTTGAAACAAGTCAAAGTAATCCAGAAGCTCTGGGTAGATACTTTTCAACCAAATAACTGCCTTTGATTATACCATAAGATGATTTATATGGAGAGATATATAAATATCTAGATTCAAATTTAAAAATAAATATTTTAAAATCTGGCATGCTATGTGATTAGAATTCTCAGTGACTAAAACAGGGAATTTCCATTTTTAAAAAGGAAAATGTTTCAATGGGATATTTCAAACCCACCTCCACACACACTATTCTTATCCCAAGAATTTTATTTCTGTCGTTGTGCAACATTTTGAATTTCTCCACAAATAACTATACTTTTGCTTTAAAGTCTATAAATGCTTAAAATCATGCATTTTAAACCTTAAAAGAACTCCTAGTTCACTTAATAACTTATGATACCCAAGTTTGGAATTGTAACTCCAATTCCTTAGCTGAGAATAAATTTTTTCTAATCATTTTTTAAAATCACCAAAATAAAAGACTAAAGAGTAACAAGAAGCATTTATCTTGAATATTGAGACTTTGTAATAAAAAATAGGGGATATTCTCTTCTAGTCATTATAGTTTGTTGAGGAGCCATAGACGGAAACTCATATTTGCAAAATGTTTTTAAGGTACACTCATTTGAAAGCAAATCTTAATTTGAAAATCAATTGAGTTTCAAGTATTTTTCCAACTACCTAGTATACTCCAACTGGATGCCATAATAACTGGTTATGCTTTAAAATTATAGGAAGAATGATTAAAGGTTTTACTCAGGAAAATTAAAAATACATTGCAAAGTGATGATGCGAAAATAATTTGAAAATTCAGCTTTTTACAGTTACAGTGCCCATTAAACACCATCAAGCAATTCTTATGTTTGAAGAACACAGATGCTAGTTCCAGAAGGTTCCTCTGCTTCCTCCTTCATCTTACCAGCACAATTTATACGTGTTGTCAATGGAGAGAGAATAAAACTGCATAGCTAATATTATCTGTATCTAAGAAATAATTTATTTTATTTAAGCCTGTTCAAAATTGAGCTAATCTTGAAAAAGAGATTAAAGTAAAAGATTCCTGGATATCAACCAGTGTCCCCAGTTTTTTAGGGCAGGGAGTTGGGGAAGAAGATGAATGGCACAGGAAAGGAAAGAGATCACAAAGGAAATGCAGAGAGAAGAAAAAAGAACACGTACCTAAGGACAAAAATAAACAAAATCCTGGCTTCTCTAAGATCTACAGTCTGGAGAAGATGGATGAGTCCACATTCACAACTCTTATAAATACATTGTATGGGGATCTGGGGCTTCCCTGGTAGCTCAGCTGGTAAAGAATCTGCCTGCAACGCAGGAAATCCTGGTTCGATTCCTGGGTGGGGAAGATCCCCTGGAGAAGGGATAGGCTACCCACTCCAGTATTCTTGGGCTTCCCTGGTGGCTCAGCTGGTAAAGAATTCGCCTGCAATGTGGAGACCTGGGTTTGATCCCTGGGTTGGGAAGATCCCCTGGAGGAGGAAATGGCAACCTACTCCAGTATTCTGGCCTGGAGAGTCCACACGGGCAGAGGAACCTGGTGGGCTACAGTCCATAGGATCGTAAAGAATCGGACACGACTGAGCAACTTAGCACAGACAGTACATGGGGACCTGACAGACAATATTACCTTTCATTTTGTTGTTGTTGTTGTTCAGTTGCTAAACTGTGTCTGACACTTTCCAGCCCCATGGACTGCAGCACACCAGGCCTCCCTGTCCCTCACTATATCCCCGAATTTGCCCAGGTTCACGTACATTGAGTTGGTGATGCTATTCAACCAATATAATCTTATTATTTAGAGTTACAACTATTGATAGAGGCAAAATGTTGTGATTGAAGGGTTTGAAAGGAATAGCTTGTAGAAAATATTATAGTTCTTAATGCATATTAGTTAAAGCATATTAGCATATTAGTTAAAGTTCTTATAAACTTAAAGCATTATAGTTCTTAATGCATAAATCATCAGCCAATAGTTCCCTGTTGAAACACATTTAATTACAGTAGGCAACATGATTCACTGAAAATATTTATTGAGCCCCTACAACGTGTCAGGGATGGTTCTAAACACTAAGACTAAAGAGAAAACAAAACATAAAAATTCATGCCTTCAAAAAAAATTCATACCTTCATAACATTATATTCTGGTGGGGAAAAACAAATAAAAACAAGATAAATAAGTAAAGTTAGAGATATAAAGATATACACATAGGTACAAAAGGCCTTCTCTGGTGGCTCAGACAGTAAAGAACCTGCCTACAATACAGAAGACCCGGGTTTGATCCTTGGGTCGGGAAGATCCCCTGGAGGAGGAAATGGCTACCCACTCCAGGATTCTTGCCTGGAGAATCCCATGGACGGAGGAGTGTGGTGGGCTACAGTCCATGGGGTCACAAAGAGTCAGACAATGACTGAGAGACTAACACTTTCACACTTGCTTTAACACTTAACATAGGACATGACTGAGCAACTAATACACACATACACACATAGATACAAAAAGAGCTTATATCAGTGCTAAAGGGAAAATAAAAATGAAGCCGGGAAGGGGGGTAAAATGTCTTGGGCAGGGATGAAGATATGGAGATGAATAAGAAGGTGACATTAAATAATATATTAAAAAGCAGAGACATTACTTTGCCAACAAAGGTCCGTCTAGTCAAGGCTATGGTTTTTCTAGTAGTCGTGTATGGATGTGAGAGTTGGACTATAAAGAAAGCTGAGCGCTGAAGAATTGATGCTTTTGAACTGTGGTGTTGGAGAAGACTCTTGAGAGTCCCTGGGACTGCAAGGATATCCAACCAGTCCATCCTAAAGGAGATCAGTCCTGGGTGTTCATTGGTAGGACTGATGTTGAAGCTGAAACTCCAATGCTTTGGCCACCTGATGCAGAGAGCTGACTCATTTGAAAAGACCCTGATGCTGGGAAAGATTGAGAGCAGGAAGAGAAGGGGATGACAGAGGATGAGATGGTTGGATGGCATCACTGACTCAATGGACATGGGTTTGGGTGGACTCTGGAAGTTGGTGATGGACAGGGAGGCCTGGCGTGCTGCGGTTCATGGGGTCGCAAAGAGTTGGACACGACTGAGTGACTGAACTGAACTGAACTGAAGGAAGTGAGGGGACCCAGTGAAAAAGAATTCCAGGCAGAAGGGAAGAGTAAATGCCAAGATGCTGAGACAGGAGCTTGTCTGATATGTTGGATGAATTACAAGAAGGCCAGTGTGGCTTGAGCAAAATGAGGGGAGGAAAGAGAAATAAGAGATGAGTCACCTCTTAGAGTTATAATTTTTCCTTTGTGATGAGAACTTTTAAGATCTACTCTCTTAGCAACTTTCAAATATATATGATACGGTATCATGAACTATGGCCACCAGGTTGTACATTAAATCCCCAGAGTTTATTTATCATATCACTGGAAGTCTGTACCTTTTTACCACCTTCACCCAATTCTTCATCCCCCAAGCTCCTGCCTCTAGCAACCACATATCTGATCTGCATTTCTGTGTGTTTGGTTTCTTAGATCCCATCTATAAGTGAGATCGTCTAGTACATGGTATATAATATACATAGAACCGACTTCTGTGGTCTGACCAAATGAATAAATGATGGATATTAGCTAAACACATCATGGTGATCATTTTGTGATATGCACCTTAAATGTATACAATGTTATAGGTTGATTGAAGGCAGGAGAAGAGGGTGACAGAGGATGAGATGGCTAGATGACATCACTGATTCAATGGACGTGAACTTGGAGATAGTGAAGGACAGAGAGGCCTGGCGTGCTACAGTCCATGGGGTTGCAAAGAGTCAGACACAGCTTGGCAACTGAACAACAACCACCACAACAATTGGTTAATTATATCTCAATAAACATGGAAAAAAAATAATGGCAGCACCAAGTGTGGGTGAGGATATGGAGAAACTGGATCTCTCATACATTGCTGGTGGAATGTAAAATGGTATAGCTACTCTGGAAAATAGTCTTGCAGTTTCTTTAAAGACATACACTTCTAATATGCCCCAGCGATCACACTTTCAGATATTTATTCCAGAGAAACAAAAACTTAGGTCCACACCAAAGCCTATATATGATTGTTCACAGCAGTTTTATTTGTAATAGGCTAAAATTGGAAACAGCCCAGATGTATTTCACACATGATGTGAAGCAACTTTGGTACATCGGTGCCCTGGAGTGAAAGTGAAAGTGTTAGTTGCTCAGATGTGTCCAACTCTTTGCAACCCCATGGACTATAGCCCGCCAGGCTCTTCTGTCCATGGAATTCTCCAGGCAAGATATTGGAATGGATGTCCATTGGCATTCCAGATGCCAATGCTCTTCTCCAGGGGATCTTCCCAACCCAGAAATCAAACCCACATCTCCTGCAGCTGCAGGCAGATTCTTTACCATCTGAGCCACCAGGGAAGCTGCCATGGAGTACTACTCAGCAATAAAAAGAAGTGACTACTTACTATATATAAAATAGATAACTAATAAGGACCTACTGTATAGCACAGGGAACTCTACTCAATACTCTGTAATGATCTATATGGGAAAAGAATCTAAAAAAGAGTGGACATATGTATATGTATAACTGAGTCACACAATATTGCAAATCAACTATACTCCAATAAAAAATTTTTTCAAAAAATAGGAAATGTGATAAAAAAAAAGTGAGTACTGATACATGCAACAGCTTGGGTGAATCCTAAGGGCATTATACTGAGTGAACACAAGCCAATTTCAAAAGCTCACATACTCTGTAATTTTATTCATATGAAGTTCTCTAGTGACGAAATTATAAAGATGGAGGACAAATGAGTGGTTTCAGGGATTCGAGTTGGTGGGGTGACTATAAAGGGTTAGCAAAAGGGTGTTCTTTCCAGTGACGGAAAGTTTCTGTATCTTGATTGCTGTGGTGGTTACACAAATGTGAAAAAGTGCCACAGAACTACACACATATTGTACCAACGTCAGTTCACTGGTTTTGATATGGTTCCACAGTTAAGGAAGATGTAACTATTGCGAGAACATGAGGGAAGGGTACCTGGGATGCCTCTGTACTATCACTACAATTTCCTATGAATCTATAATTACTTCAAAGGAAAAAGTTGAAAAATGTAATTTTAAAAATCAACAAAAATAAAACTTTATTGAAAGACATTGAAGACCTAGAGAGAGAGAGAGGTCAGAGAGGTACCTGAGGACAACTCATGCCCCACCCATTGTGAGGTCTTAGAACTTGAGTCTGAGTGAGCTGAAGAGGTACTGGAAGTTTCAGAGGTGTCATATCATCAGACTTAGGCTTTACCAAGACCCCTCTGACTACTGTGATGAGAACAGAATGAATCAAGAGAGGGTTTCCTTTTAAGATTAGAGAAATAACAGCTTCTTTGCAAGGGATACTGACAGGACAGTCCAGTAGAGAGGTGGGGAAATTGATGACACAAAACAGAGAGGAATTATAATTTATCAGCAACTTAGCAAAAATAGCTAACTAGTCACCTTAAGCAAACTAAATATATCTAACATACAATGTAATTTACTGATTTATTATCCTTGCTGTCTGTAGTCTAACCTCCACCCACTATAATGTAAGCTATACAGGGACTTTTGTTTGCTTGCATATGCCAAGCATGTATTAGGTGCTCCATATAGTTTTTGCAGCATGAACATACTCCTACAGGCATAAAGAGTAAAAAGTTCTGCTGCATAAACACAAGAACTTGCTTTGGAGTGTAGAGCAGTGCTTGGGATGATGGGAAGAAATGGTGCCTAAAGAAACACAGAATTGCCAAGCCAGCCATTGGTATGACGCCACCCTGTAGGGACACAGAAAGACATTGTCCTTTTATGCTTCATGTTTAGTTTTGAAATCCTTTTGTATCCAGAGTGAAATGTAAGGAAAGATTTTCATTCTCTATCACATGACTACCCGAAGTCCACACTTGATAAATACAGTTTGAAGTACCATGCTCCTTTTCAAAGGGCTCACTAGGCCAGCGATTCTGGTATTAGGCCATATAATTTCCTGAAACAACCCCAATCCTGAGGTACACACACCGACCACTGTGAGAAATCACTCTGAAAGATTAAATATTTTTATTTTCTTAAAGACTATTTTTAGGGACGCATTAAAAATGGATTCATTTGGCCAGACCACAGAAGTCAGTTCTCCCAATTTTCTTTATACAATATGCTGAGTATTCTCTCTGACAGTAACCAAGGCCAGTGGAAAAAGGGCTTCTACTGCGGCACACTGACCCTCTTGTCCAGAGCATTCAAGTAAATGTCAGATTCTCTTCTCTAGTTTGGAAAAGTTAAGAAAGGGCATATTCTCTAGAATACAAGTTATGATTTCTGACACTTACAAGGGTACCTTATTCAAAAACAATTCAGCTTGAATTGCTATTTAAGGGCTGAAGCTCATATACTGCTTTGAGCTAAAGTGTTTATTGCTCAGCTAAGAAACTGGACATTATTGTAAGTGGTAAATCCATTTATCTCTCTGTAACAGAGAATAATCAACACGTGCCTTTCCTGTCCTCAAAGAAGCAGTTGTCATCCTTATAACCTCATAAGTTATAACTGAACTCATTATCTCATTCACACAAGGCTGCCATTTTAATTTGTGGGAATTCACTTCTCTAAGTAGAATACATGGAAGTTATATCTTTTTAAAGATTTTTTGATCTCCATATTTTAGGGGAAAGTCAGTCTTGGATCTCTTGTGACAGAAATGAACTGAAATGATAGGTTACTGAGTTTTTTCAAATTAACATACAATATTGCTGACATTTTTGTGTGCATACACTTCTATGAACCCTAACACATCTATAGATCTGTGTAACCACCACCACAGTTAGGATACAGAACAACTACATCACACACCCCACCTGACTCTCTCTTGCTATCTTGTTGTAGCAGGAGTTGTCAAAGCACATTCGAGTCAAATCTGGACTGTGGCCTATTTCTTAGGGCCAGAACTTAAGAATGCTTTTTACATTTTTAAAGTGTCATGAAAAGAACAAAAGTAACAAACAAAAATAAAGAACATGCAACAGAGACCATATGTGACCTACAAAGCCTAAAATTTACTATCTGTCCCTCTGCAGAAAACATTTTGTAGTCATGCTCCTGCCCTGCCCCTAACCCTTGGAAACCACTAATCTGCTCTTTGTCGTTACCGTATTGTCTTTGAAAGATGTCATACAAATGGAATCACACAGTACGCAGCCTTTGGAGACTTTGGAGCACTATGCCTTTGAGATTCATCCATGTTGTTCCATTTGTTAATAGTTCTTTCCTTTATATTGCTGCATGCATGCATGCTAAGTCGCTTCAGTTGTGTCCGACTCTTTGCGGCCGTGGGGACTGGAGCCCACCAGGCTCCTCTGCCTATGCGATTCTCCAGGCAAGAATACTGGAGTGGGTTTCCAGGCCCTCCTCCAGGGGATATTCCCAACCAGGAATTGAATTCACGTCTCTTACATCTCCTGCGTTGGCAGGAGGGTTCTTTGGGGCCACCTCGGAGGCTCTGAGTAGAATTCTATTGTATGGATATAATACCAGCTATTTATTCGTTTGCTCGTTGAGGGACATTTGGGTTATTTCCAGTTTGGGGCATTGATGAATAGAGCTGTTATGAACATTCATGTATATATTTTTCAGTGAAAATAAGTTTTCATTTCTCTAGGGAAATACCTAGGAGTGGGATTGTTGGGTCATATGGTAAGCATATGTTTAACTTTATTAAAAAAAAAAAAAACTGCCAAACTGTTTTTCAGAGGGGCTGTACCATTTTGCATTCCAATGACTAAAGTATGAGACCTCCAGTTGCTCTGCATCCTTTTTAGCACTTGGCATTGTCAGTATTTTTTATTGTAGCCATTCTAATAGGTATATAGTGGTATTTCCTTGTGGTTTTAATTTGCATTTTGCCAATGGTCAATGATGTTGAATATCTTTATGTGCGTATTTGCCATCCATATATCCTCTTTGCTGTAGTGTTTGTTCAAGCCTTTTGCCATTAAAAAAAAAACTTTTTTATTATGAAATAGCTAAATTCATGGGCTATTGCAGGTAGTACGGACAGGTCCCATGTAACCTTCACCCAGTTTTCCCAAGTGGTTACATCTTACAGAACTATAGCATAATATCAAAACCAGGAATTGACATTGGTATGATGTGTGTATATAGTTTGATGCCATATTGTCATCAATATGGTAGACTGATGTAGATTTTGTGTAGATTTGTATAGCCACCACTGCAAGGAAGATGCAGAGGAACTGCTCCATCACCACAAATATCTCCCTTGAGCTACCCCTTTACAGTCAGCCATGCACCTCCCCTCAAACATCCATAAGCCCTGGCAACTGGTCATTTGTTTTCTATCTCTATATTTTTATCACATTGCAAATGCCATATAAATGGAATCATATAGTATGTAACAGTTTGAAATTGCCTTTTTTTTTAAAGTGATACTCTCAAGATCTATCCAAATTATTGCCTGTATCAAGAGTTCATTGCTTTTCGTTGCAGAGCCATTATTCCATGGGCTTCCTAGGAGGCTCAGTGGTAAAGAATCTGCCTGCCAAGAAGGAGATGCGTGTTCAATCCCTGGGTTGGGAAGATAACCTGGAGAAGGAAATGGCAACCCACTCCAGTATTCTTGCCTGGGAAATCGCATAGACAGGGGAGCCTGATGGGCTACAGCCCACAGGGTCACAAAGAGTCGGACATGACTTGGCAACTAACTAACCAACAACTAACCAATTATTCCATGGTGTAGATGTACCATGGTATGTTTAGTCACTCGATTATTGAGGAACATTTTCGTTATTATGAGCTTCTGACTACTGCAGATGATGCTGCTCCAATCATTTGTGTACAAGTTTGTGTGGACATAAATTTCCAGATCTCTGGGATAAATACCCAGGAGTGTGATTGCTGGGTTGTATTTCAAGTTTTGCCCATTAAAAAAAAACTGGACTGTTTGTTTTCTCATTGTGTAGTTTTCAGCATTCTTTATTCATAATGGATACAAGTCCTTTTCTTTTTAATGGATCATATTTTCAGTGTCATGCCTAAGGAATCTTTGCCTAACCACTGACAATAACGATTTTCCCCTACTTTTCATTCTAAAAGGTTTATCGCTTTAGGTTAGGTTTTACTTTTAGATAGGGGATCCATTTTGAATTAATTTGGGGATAAGGTGTAAGACTTCGATCCAGGTTCACTTTCTTTGCATGTGGATGTTCAATTGTTTTAATACCATTTGTTGAATAATCTGTTCTTTCTCCATTGAATTGCCCAATGTGGTATATCATACAACGCAATGTTGGTGGTGGTTTAGTCGCTAAGTCATGTCCGACTCTTGCAATCCCATGGACTGTAGCCTGCCAGGCGAGAATACTGGAGTGGGTTGCCATTTCCTTTTCCAGAGGATCTTCCCAACCCAGGAATTGAACCCAGGTCTCTTGCATTGTGGGCAGATTCTTTACTGACTGAGCAATGAGGGAACACTTCAATGCAATGTTATTTGGCAATTAAAAAAGAACTGAAGTACTGATACAAGTTACAATAGGAATGAACCTTGAAAACATTAAACTAAGTGAGAGAAGTCAGTCACAGAAGACAACATATTGTATTCATTCCATTTATATGAAATGTTTAGAATAGGCAAATCCATAGAGATAGAAAGTAGTAGATTGGTGGTCGCCTAGGGCTGGTGGGTTTGGGAGGAAATGAGTGACTGATAATAGATACAGGGCTTCTTTTTGAGGGGATAAAGTTTTACAAGTGATTGTGGCAGTAGTTGCAGAACTTTGTTAAATATTGTATACTTTAAATGAACTGTATGGTATGTGAATAACATTTCAACAAAGCTGTTATAAAAACTCTTTTTGAAGAAGTAAGAATGTTTGTGAAATCACTTAATGACAGAGCATAGCAACAAGCAAAATTGAGGATAATTGAGCAAAAAGTAAGTAGTTCCAGTCAATTTTAGAGCAGGGCAATAGTAAGGGTTGCTCAGAAAGCTATAAAGTGTTCAGTAAGTTCTGAACATAAATTTCTTTAAAGGGACTCAAGTCTGTCATTGAGTGCTGGTAGGAGTATAAATTGACATAACCTTTATGGAAAGCAATTTGTTGATGTATGTCAAGAGTTTTCTTTTAAACCTGAAGAATCTTTTGCCTAACAACTCCACTTTGAGAAAACCTAAGAAAATAAAATACATTAAAAGATTTATGTGGGGGATGGGGGGTAGGAAGGGGATGGATTGGGAGATTAGGATTAGCAGATGCAAACTATTATACATAGAATGGATAAAAAACAAGGTCCAACTGTATAGCATAGGGAACTATAGTCAATATCCTGTGATAAATCATAATAGAAAAGAATATGAAAAAGAATACATATATAAATATGCATGTATAATAACTGAGTCACTTTGCTTTACAGCAATAATTAACACAACACTGTAATTCAACTATACTTCAATTAAAAACAAAACAAAAACTCTGAAGGGTAGAAAAAAAATGTGTTGGAAGAAGGTACAGATGGAATGATGTGGATGTTTAGAGAAGAACCATTTCAATGAAATATATACACTAAATTTAAAAAAAGATTTATTAACACAGATAATACTAAAAGTTTAGAGATAATCAAACAGAATGTGGGGAAGTATTGTATACAACCATGCAATGAATATGGAGCAGTCATTGAAAAATTCTTTCTCTAACACCTTTATGGAGATGTAATTGATAGATGAGAAACTGCATATATGTAAAGTATACAACTTGATAACTTTTGAGGTATATGTATCTATTAAAATATCACCTTAATAGGATAATGAACATGTTCATCACCCCAGAAAGTTTCCTCATCCCCCTCTTGCTCCTCACCAACCACCACCACCCACCAGGCAACCATTGATCTGTTTTCTGACCCTATAGATTAACTTGCATTTTATAGAATTATATACAAGTGAAATTATACTACTATGTACTTTTTTTGGCTTGGACCATTTCATTTAGAATAATTATTTTCATGATTCATCTGTGTTGTTGTGTGTTGCTGTTCTTAGTCGCTCAGTCGTGTCTGATTCTTTGCAACCCCATGCACCACAGCCCACCTGGTTCCTCTGTCCATGGAATTTTCCAGGCAAGCACACTGGAGTGGGTTGCCATTTCCTACTCCAAGGGATCTTCCCAACCCAGTTTTCCCTCATTGCAGATGGATTCTTTACCCTCTGAGCCACTGTATCAACAGTTTATTCTTTTTGAATGGTGAGTAGGGATCCACTGTATGGATATACTATTTATTCATTCACCTATTGATGGCTAATTGGGTGGTTGTTTCAGTTCTTGGCTATTAAATAAAGCTGCTATGAAAATTCACATACAAGTCTTTGTGTTGACATATTCATTTCTCCTGGATAAATACCTAGAAGTGAAATATTAATATTAATATATACAGTAGGTGTATATGCAACCTATTGAGCAACTTCTAAATTGTTTTCCAAAGTGGTTATGCATTTTATATTTCCAACAGCAGTGTATACAAATTACAGTTCTTTCACAGCCATATCAACTCTTGGCATAGTCAGTCAATTTTAGCCATTTTAAAAGGTGTGAGATAGTATTTCCTTGTGGTTTTAAATTCTAATTCCCAAATAACTAGTGATTTTGAATATTTTTTCATGTGCTTATTTGCTATTCATATATCTTTTTTGGTGAAGTATCTGTATAGTTTGCTCACTTTTATTTATTGGGTTGTTTGTTTTCTTATTATTGAGCTTTGAGTGTTCTTTATATAATCTCAATACAAGCCCTTTATTACATACATGACTTACAAATATTTTCTCCTAATATGTTGCTCATCTCTTCATTTTCTTAACAGTATCTTTTGAAAACGAAAAGCTGTATATTGCAATGAAATTCAATTTATCTTTTTTTTCATGGATCGAGCTTTTGGTGCTGTATCAAGGAACTTTTTGTGTAAATCAAGACCATAGTTTTCTATTTTCTTCTAGATGTTATATAATTTTTACATTGAGGTCATTGATCTCTTTTGAATCCCTTTTTGTTGTCAGGTATGGATTCAGATACATTTTTATTTTGCATATGGATAGCCAATTGTTCCAGCACAATTTTTTTTAAACTATCCTTTCTTCACTGAATTGTTGTACCTTTGTCATATGTGTCCATATGTGTGCAGGTTGATCTACTCCATTCCACTGATCTAATCGCCTAGCTTGATGTCAATCCCATGGCATCTGGATTACTGTAGCTTTATAATAAGATTCTGAAATCAATTAGTTTTAATCTAATTTTGTTCCTCTTTGTTGAAGTTATTTTGGCTATTCTAGGTCCTTTGTATTTCTATGTGAAATGTAAGACCATTTTGTCAGTTTCGACCCAAAGCCTGCTGAAATTTTGACTGGGATTGCATTTAGCCTGTAGATCAATTTGGGGAGAATTGATATGATAGTATTAATCCTTATGACACATGAATACAGTATACCTCTTCATTTATTTAGGTCTTGTTTAATTTCAGCAATGCTTTGCAGTTTTTAGTATACTGATTTCCCACAACTTTTTTTAGATTTACTGCTAAGTTTTTACTATTTTTTTATGCTAAATAGTATTTAAAATTGTAATTTCTGATTGTTAGTGGTACATAAAATACAATTGATTTTTGTATGTTGATCCAAATTTCTATTCCTAGAATAAACCCCACTTGGTCATGGATATTGTTGGATTTAATTTGCTAAAATTTTGTTTAGAATTTTTGTATCTCTACTCATGAGGGATATTGATCTTTAATTTTTCCTTCGTGTAAATGCTTTTATTAGGTTTTGCTATCAAGAGAATGCGCGACTTATAGAATGATCTGGGAAGTATTTATCTTCTTCAGTTTTTTTGCAAGAGTTGCAAAGAACTGGTATTATTTCTTCCTTAAATGTTTCATAGAATTCACCAGTGACAACATCTAGGCCTGGTATTTTCCTTGTAGAAACGTTTTTAACTGAAAATTCGATTTATTTAATATAGTACTTTTTAAGTTTTTTGTTTTTTCCTGCATGAACTCAAGAAAATCAATTTTGTTGCCCTCAAAGTAGCAGCTTAGGGTTTCATTTATTTTCTCTATCATTTTTCTGTTGTCTATTTCATTGATTTCTTCTCTAATATTTATTATTTCCCCTTTTCTGGTTAGTTTGGGTTTAATTTGCTCTTCTTTTTCTAGTTACTTAAGGTAGAACTTAATGAATTGATTTAAGACCTTTCTTATTTTCCAATATAAGTCCTTAATGCTATAAAATTTCCCCTAGGTACTGCTTTAGCAGCATCCTGCAATTTTGATATACTGTGTTTCATTTTCATTTAATTAAAAATACTTTCTAATTTTCCTCTTGATTTCTTCTTTTACCCATGGACTATTTAGATGTGTCTTGTTTAGCTTTCAAATGCTTATAGATTTTTCAGATATTTTTGTTGTTGATTTTAATTTAAATTTCAGTGTGCATAGAGAATATATTCTATATGATTAGATCCTTTTAAATTCACTGAGACTGATTTTATAGCACCTAATGTGTTCTATCCTGGTAAATGCTCGATATGCAATTGAGAAAAATATATATTCTGCTGTTGTTAGATGGGATGTTCTATAAACGTCATTTAGGTCAAATTATTTGATTGTGTTCTTGAAGTCTTCTATAGCTTTACAGTTCTTCTCTCTGCTTGCTCTATCAATTATTTAGAGGGGGTATTGAAATAAACTGTAACTGTGAAATTTACCTATTTCTCTACTCAGTTCTCTCAGACTTTGCGACATATATTCTAAAAGTCTGTCATAAGGTATATGAATGTTTTAGATATGTCCTCCTGATGAATTGACCCCTTTATCAGTATGAAATGATCTTCTTTATCCATGGTAGTATTCTCTGCTCTGAAATCTATTTTGTCTGGTATCAATCTAGCTGCTCAAGCTTTCTTTTGATTCGTGTTAGCATTCATTTTTCCATCATTTTACTTTTAATTCACTTGTGTTTTTATATTCAAAGTGCATTTCTTAACTTGTACTCTTATGAGAAAATAATTTACAGACTAGAATACGAGTATTACAATTCCTTTCGCCTATATTACAATTCCTATATATTGCCTATATTACAATTCCTTTTGCCTATAGCTTTACAGTTTCCAAAGCATCATTTTCCAAAAGTACATAAATCAGTTTCTTTTTAAAATTTGCACACATTAGAGCTCACTCTTAGAAATACACAATTCTATGGATTCCATATAGTTCAAATGCAGAGTCATGTATCTATCATCCCAGTACCATACAGAACAATCCATTCACCCTAAAAGTCCCTCAGTGCATCCTCAACAACTCAAGTCTTCCCAGCCCTCAGTTCAGTTCAGTCGCTCAGTTGTGTCCAACTCTTTGCGACCCCATGGACTGCAGCACTAGGTTCCCAGCCCTAGGCAACCACTAATTTGTCTTTTGTTCCTATAGTTTTGCCTTTCTCATAGTGTAATATGAATGGAATTATAGAGTATCTATAATATGAATCCTTTTTGTCTGTCTTCTTTCACTTAGTAAAATGCACTTAAAATTCATCCATATTGATGAATGAATCAATAGCTCATTCCTTTCCATTGCTGAATAATATTCCATTGCATGGATGGACTGTAGTTGGTTTATTCATTCCCCTGATGAAAGACATCTTCATTGATTTCAGTTATTAGCCATTATGAATAAAGTTACTACAAACCTTTGTGTATAGTATCTTGTGTGGATACAATTTTTCAAATCACTTTACATGTATATGGGGCTAAAAATATAAGCAAATCAGTATGTCCAGATTTCTCACTGTCAGAGAGGAAAGTTACAGACAAACAAGAAAGGAAAGCAAGACTGAGTTAGGTGATACTGGATCAGAGTCAGAGACATAAGTATGAACTGATATCTATGTATGCATGCGCAATCACTCAGTTGTGTCCAACACTTGTGACCCTTTGGACTGTAGCCCGCCAGGCTCCTCTGTCCATAGGGTTTTTCAGGCAAGAATACTGGAGTGGGTTGTCATTTCCTCCTCCAGGGGATCATCCTGACTCAGGGCTTGAACCTTCATCTCCTGAATTGCAGGTAGATTCCTTACCTACTTCCCCATCATATATTTATATATATGTATATATAGAGAGAAGTACACACATATGTATATATATAGAGAGAAATAATTATAGATATATGTGTATATGTGGGTTAGTATACATACATATTTTACTTAGCTCTTTCACTGAGAAGGCCTAGAAGCAGCGTTATCCAATAGCAACAAGCACATCCAGATCTTGCTTTCTTTTTTTTATAGTCCAGTTGTCTTTATTTTTTTTATTAAATTTATTTATTTTTTTATTGAATGACAACTGCTTTACAGAACTTTGTTGTTTTCTTTCAAACCTCAACATGAATCAGCCATAGGTGTACATATATCCCCTCCCTTTTGAACCTCCTCCCATCTCCCTCCCCATTCCACCCCTCTAGGTTGATACAGAGCGCCTGTTTGAGTTTCCTGAGCCATGTAGCAAACAGACATAGAGAATAGAGAGAATAGACTTATGGACATGGGGGGTGGGGAGGAGAGGATGAGATGTATGGAAAAAGTAACATGAAAACTTACATTACCATATGTAAAATAGATTGCCAATGGGAATTTGCTGTATGGCTCAGATCTTGGTTTCTAAATACTGTCTGCTATTAAAAGAACCAGGGATCCTTACAGAAATAGCTGATTTTAGGATCAGGGCAGAGAGCATCTTGTCGTATTAGAAAATAAGGCAGTATTCAAATAACCAAAAGATGAGCGCTATATTGCTCACCTCTGCCTGCAAAAGAGAAAAGAAAACTGCCAATTTATTTTAGCCATTTTTTATTGAGTGTCTATCACTAGCAAATGTACACAATTCCTAAATGATGCACTCATATCCACATGGTGAGCACCATCTTCTCCCCCACACTCTTCTTCGGATGAGGCCAGTGTGAACGTGATGTGGAATACTGTGGACCACTAAGTTAGGGGTGCATCTCATTCAGTCTTCCCACCCACTTCCAAACATTCTGCCTGACAAATAGGAAGTGCTCAGTAAAAATTTATTGACCTATTAGAGGCCTGGCTTAGTCTGGATTCATAACTCTCAGACTCCAGTCTCCAGTTTGGTAAGGTTTGCCATGTTCTATAGACATTGCGGTTCCTGCTTGAAAATGGCAAACAAACCTTGCTTCAGTTTCAAGGTAGTAGAATCATGAGGATATTTAAAATAGGAAAGGGCCATTGAAAACAGGACATCAGGACAATTTCTAAAATGATAAAAGGCAGATGATGATAGAGGTAGAAGAGATTCTGGGTCTGTGTTTGTTTCCTGGTTCAGCTCTCTGTGGTGCATATATTTTACGTCTCTTACTCATCTTTCCTGCCCTTTGGAGTACAGATGCTCTGCCGCTTAAACATTTGTAAAATTAACGTTTAAAATAAAGTGACCTACATAAATAAGTAATTACCATGGATTAATAAATAATAAGCAAAGAAAGGAAGAAGGAAAACACACACCTGCTCATGGGTGACACACACAGTGAATCAGTGGTGATATTCTGCCAGATCACCAGAACAGGGGAAAACCATGAGGGAAGAGAGAGGACTGAGGTTCAGAATATGCCCAGAAAAGTTTCACATAAATATTAGAGGAAGGAAGACTTGCAAATCAGATACATTTTCTCTGACTTTCAAAAATGCATTTTAAAATGCCTGAAATTGCTGGTATCTAGCATCTAGACGGAGAAGGCAATGGCAACCCACTCCAATACTCTTGCCTGGAGAATCCCATGGACAGAGGAGCCTGGTGGGCTGCAGTCCATGGGGTCACTACAAGTCGGACACAACTGAGCGACTTCACTTTCACTTTTCACTTTCATACATTGGAGAAGGAAATGGCAACCCACTCCAGTGTTCTTGCCTGGAGAATCCCAGGGACGGGGGAGCCTGGTGGGCTGCCATCTACGGGGTCACACAGAGTTGGACATGACTGAAGTGACTTAGCAGCAGCAGCAGCAGCATCTAAACCCTGATGCTGGGAAAGATTGAAGGCAAAAGTAGAAGGGGGCAGCAGAGGATGAGATGGTTAGATACCATCACTGACTCAATGGACATGAGTCTGAGCAAGCTTCGGGAGATAGTGGGGGACAGAGTAGCCTGCCGCGCTACAGTCCATGCGGTCGCAAAGAGTCAGACACGACTTAACGACTGAACAACACCACCACCACCAAGCTCTCCTTCCAGACTGCAGGAGCTGTTTTAACCCCATAACAAACCTACAACCAAGGAAAAGAAAATTCTGTCGGACCTAGAGACAATGTCTCTAGGAAAGAGGACAGGAAGTAGTTCAGGCTATAGAATGAACTTCTCAGACATCTTTTTCTTGGAACACAAGGTCAAGAATTCATAATCCTAACATTATGGGAGTATGGCTGGTTCCTAATTTGAAGACTATGTGGCATATGATAGACTATTCAGAGGCAGCACGGTGGTCTGTAGGAATAGAGCCAGGAGAAATCACAGATTTTGACTTTCTGTCCTTGCTCTGTTTCTAACTTTGCTCATCACAACTTTGTCTCTTGCATTTTATCCTTGGGTCAGCATATTTTTAAATTTTAGTTTTATATGATATTTTTCCCAGCTCTTTTTATTTTGAAAAATTTTAATCCTACAGAAAATTTGTCAAAATAGTACAGTGAATATCCTCTACTTATATTCACCAGTTGTCAATCTTTTGCCAAATTTGTTTTCTAAGTATGATTTTGTGTAAATGCTCACACACACCCAGACACACACTTTTTTTATGAATGATGCAAGAGATTTAAGTATAAGTTTCTGATATCTTGACATTTCACACATATATATTAATACTTCAAGCATATTTTTCTTAAGGCATATGAGAGACATATGACATTCTTCTATATAACTATAATATGTATATCACATTCGGAAAAGTATCACACTTAGGAAATTTAACACTGATATACTCTTATTTAATATGTATTCACCACAGCACTGTTTACAATAGCCAAGACATGGATGCAACCTAAGTGTCCATTGACAGAGAATGGATGAAGAAGATGTGGTACACATATACAATGGAATATTACCCAGCCATAAAAAAGAATGAGATTATGTTATTTGCAGCAATACCGAGGGACCTAGAGATTATCATACTAACTGAAGTAAAGCAGAGAAAGACAAATATCATATGATATCAGTTATATGTGGAATCTTTAAAAATGATACACATGAACTTATTTACAAAATAGAAACAGACTCACAGACTTAGAGAATGAACTTATGGTTGCCAGGGTAAATAATGGGGATAAGGGATAGTTATGGAGTTTGGGATGGACATGTACACACTGCTATAATTAAAATGGATAACCAACAAGGTCTTACAGTATAGCACAGGGAACTCTGCTCAATGTTATGTGGCAGCCTGGATGGGAGGGGAGTTTGGGGGAGAATGGATACATGTATGTATATGGCTGAGTCCCTTTGCTATTCACCTGAAACTATCACAACATTGTTAATTGGCTATACTCCAATATAAAATAAAAAAAATTTTTTTAATGAACTCATTTACACACAGAAATAGACTTACAGACATAGAAAACAAACTTATGGTTGCCAAAGAGGATAGCAGTGGGCAGGGGGCTGGTGAAGAGATAAATTAGGAGTTTTGGATTAACATAAACACACTACTATATATGGGGCTTCCCAGGTGGTGCTAGTGGTAAAGAATCTGCTTGCCAATGCAAGAGACACAAGAGAAACGGGTTTGATCCCTGGGTTGGGAAGATCCTCTGGAGTAGGAAATGGCAACCCACTCCAGTATTCTTGCCTGGAAAATTCCATGGACAGAGGAGCCTGGTGGGCTACAGTCCACAGGGTCGCAAAGAGACAGACACAACTGAGCACCACTATATATAAAATAGATAAAACAACAAGAACCTACCGCATAGCACAGAGAACTCTAGTCAATAGCTTGCAATAACCTATAATGGAAATAATCTGAAAAAGAATATACATATATATGACTGAATCATTTTGCTGTATAACTGAAACTAGCACAACACTGTGAATTAACTATACTTCAATTTTTAAAAAATGGTTGGAAAAAAAGAAAAAAGAGATGTCATTGAAAACAGTCATTTCAGATGGATTGTGTAAGGATGAATGAGACAAGAATGCAAAAAAAAGTAAGACTATTTTAAAAGGTAGATAATAATTCCAATAATGATTTTTATTTGTGTAAGATAATCTAAGTGCATGACACCTAAGAATGTAAAAATTGACACTCAGAGAAATACCAAAAAGCTGTACTGAACATGTCCTCATCAGCACAGTAATATATATTTTCCACATATAATCTAGAAAGTGATTTGTATCATTTAACATAGATTTTAAGCCCCAAATTTATATTTATAGTAAAATTTTCTGCCTAAGTTTTTAATCTCACTTGTATTTACAACTATTTTCAGATTTTATTTGATAAGAGGAGGAGAAAAAATGAATGAAGAAAGAAAAAGGAAACACAAAGTGTTTTAATTAGAGAAAATCACTGGATTTCTGGTAGTTGAATTTATCATCTGAATGAGTCTGGGCATAAAGCATAGTTTTATAAGGGGATTTCTTTAATTCTCAGAGGTTTTGTGTGACGCAAGCTATTAACAACTATGCAATAGTTTCCACTCCCACTGAAAGTGAAAGTCATTCAGTCATGTCCAACTCTTTGCGACCCTATGGACTATACAGTCCATGGAATTCTCCAGGCCAGAATACTGGAGTGGGTAGCCTTTCCCTTCTCAAGTGTATCTTTCCAACCCAGGGATCGAACCCAGGTCTCCCACATTGCGGATGGATTCTTTACCAGCTGAGCCACAAGGGAAGCCCAAGAATACTGGAGTGGGTAGCCTATCCCTTCTCCAGCAGATCTTCCAGACCCAAGAATTGAACCAGGATATCCTGCATTGCAGGTGGATTCTTTACCAACTGAGCCATCAGGGAAGCCCTAGAACTGAGCAGAGTAGGAGCTTTCATAAATTATTATTAAATAAATAGTGGTTGTATATATAACCCACATAAAGCTGAGCTATATTATGCTCCAGTCTTAACATAGTGCTCTTTTCAAAGAAATGTCAGTTCAAAATTCAAGAAACAATTTCAAAAGAAATTTCATTTTTTTTTCTGATACAAATGAACTTATTTACAAAACAGAAACAGACAAGACTTAGAGAAGGAACTTATGCTTACCAGGGGGAAGGGTGAGAGGAGTGACTGACATATATACACTGCTATATTTAAAATGAATAACCAGCAAGGACCTACTGTATAGCACAGAGAACTCTCCTCAACATTCTATAATAACCTAAATGGGAAAAGAATTTGAAAAACAATAGATACTTGTATATGTGTAACTGAATCACTTTGCAGTACATCTGAAACTAACACAACATTGTTAATATAAAACAAAAAAAATTTAAGTAATTTAATTTCTAAAATTTTTTAGCAATTTAAAATGCTTTTATTGTGAAGCTCTAAAAAAACAAAACAGAAATATCATACAATACATGCAAACTCAAAAACAAAACAAAACAAAAAAAACCCAAAATCTTAAGAGACAAAAAAAGAATCAATAATCTATTTTTCAAAGAGAAAGCAGGAGAAGCAAGAACTTCGGTCTCAGACAGACCTGGGCTTGAATTCTGGCTCCAGTACTCACTAATTATATGACTCAGGAAAATGACTTAACATTCCTGAGACTATTTTCTAATCTAATATCTCAGACAACACCTACCCTCTAGGGTCACTGTATTAAAGGAGAACAGTATAAGTAAAAGAGATAGTACACAATAGGAGCTCAATAAATGATGGCTGATATTCTCTTCCAGCACTGGCATATGTAATTTTCACATTGTTATAATCACCGTCTAGCTACATTCTGTTTTCTTCCTCTTACAAAAATTAAACAGATTTGTCAAAAAAAAAAATTTAAACAGATTTGTCACATTAATAAATATCCTGAAAAAGCAATTTAATTTTTTAATAAAATAATTTTCAAGATTCCAAAGAGGGATTCTACTCCTATTACACAGGAATAGGAGATATTTCCCCATTTTTTTTGAGGTATACTTGACAAAAATCATATTTAGGTGTGTGATTTGATGTTTTGATATACATGTTGTTGTTGTTCAGTCAACAAGTCATGTCCGACTCTTCACAATCCCACGGACTGTAGCACACCAGGCTTCCCTGTATATGTTGATATACATATACTTCGTAAAATAATAACCATAATCAAATTAACTAATATATCATCCCTCCATAGTAACCTTTTTTTTCCTGTGTGTGTGGTAAGAAAACTTAAGATCTACTCTTTTAGCAAATTTCAAGTATACAATATTGTTGACTATAATTCACATTGCTATACATTAGATTATCAGAACTTATTCATCCTAAAACTTTGTACCACGTGACCAGCATCTTCCCATCGCCCCCTCCATAGAGCCTCTGGCAATCACCATTCTAGTCTCTGCTTCTACAAATTCAATTATTTTAGATTCCACATTTAAGTGAGATCATACAGTATTTGTTTTTCTGTGTCTGGCATATTTCACTCTGCATGTCTTCCAGGTTCATCCATGTTGATGCAAATGGCAGGATTTTCTTCTTTTTTTAAAGTTGGATAATAGTCAATCCTCTATGAACACACATCTTCTTTATCCATTCATCTGTTGATGGACATAAGTTGTTTTCATGCCTTGGCTATTGTGAATAATGCTGCAACTATTGTGAATAATGCTGAACATAGGGGTGCAGATATCTCTTCAAGATAGTTGATTTCATTTCCTTTTGGTTTCTCTCCAGAAGTGGGATTGCTGAACCATCAAGTAGTCCTAGATTTCATTTTTTGAGACACCTCCATGCTGTTTTCCATAAAGGCGATACCAACTTGCATTCCCACCAACAGTGCACAAGAGTCCTCTCTTCTTTACATTATTGCCAACTCTTGCTATCTTTTGTTTTTTTGATAACTGCCATTGATGCTTTTGAACTGTGGTGCTGGAGAAGACTCTTGAGAGTCCCTTGGACTGCAAGGAGATCAAACTAGTTAACCCTAAAGGAAATCAGTCCTGAATATTCATTGGAAGGACTGATGCTGAAGCTGAAGCTCCAATACTTTGGCCACCTGATGCGAGGAGTCGACTCATTAGAAAAGACCCTGATGCTAGGAAAGATTGAACGCAGGAAGAGAAGGGGATGACAAAGGGTGAGATGGTTGGATGGCATCACCGACTCGATGGACATGAGTTTGAGTAAACTCCGGGAGTTGGTGATGGACAGGGAGGCCTGGCGTGCTGAAGTCCATGGGGTGGCAAAGAGTCAGACACGACTGAGCGACTGAATTGAACTAATCCTAACAGGTGTGAGGTGATATCTTACTATGGTTCTGATTTGCATTTCCCTGATGATTAGTAATGTTGAGAGCCTTTTATTGTACTGTTGGCCATTTACTTGTCTTCTTTCGAGAAATGTCTGTTTATGTCCTTTGCACATTAAACTGGGGTGTTGTTTTGTCTTGCTATTGAGTTGTAGGATTTCCTTATATATTTTGAATATTAACTTATCAAAGATATGGTTTGTAAATACTTTCTCCTTTTTCACTCTGCTGTTTCCTTTGCTGTGAAGAAGTTTTTAGTCTGATATAATCCTACTTATCTTTTTTTTTGCTTTTGTTACCTGTGTTTCCAGCATCATAATAAAAAAGTCATAGCCCAGATTAGTATCGAGAAGCTTTTTCACTATGCTTTCTGATAGAAGTTTCATGGTTTCAAGTCTTACATTTAAGCCTAATCTGTTTTGAGTTGATTTTTGTATATGGTGTGAAATAAGGGTCCAATTTCTTTCTCCTGCATGTGGACATCCAGGTTTCACAGAACCATTCATGAAGAGACTATCCTTTCTCCATTGGGTGTTCTTGGCACCCTTGTTGAAGATAACGGACTGCAGATGCATGGATTTATTGGGGGGCTCTCTATTTTACATGACACGACTGAAACGACTTAGCAGCAACAGCTATTCTACACAGGAAAACTTAAATATATTTTCCTCCTTTCGCCTTCTCTTTCCATCCCCCAACATCAGTATCTCACATGCATGACAGAGACCCCAAAGGGTCTCCCTCCAGAACCCTCCATCTTCTCTCAAACTCCTTTAGAGGTAGCTTTTGTCTCTTTCTGCCTCCTTGATCACCTTCCAGCTCTCTTCATTTCTTTCCACTAATACCTGCTGCCCTTTTTGGTATAAATCAGTTAAGCTCATTCAAGTACCTACTACTTGTCCCCTTCACCCATTACTCAGACCTGGAGCCTAAAGTGGATTAGGTTAGGGATAATTTCCCCACTCATATATATCTGTTACATATTAGTTATAGTTTGGTGCAGCTGCCAACATGTGCCTTATTTAATGCAGAACAAAAGTGAAAGTCTTATGCTATATTTTGTATCCAAAATACTATTCCATATACAAAAGTAAGTATTTGAAGGATGTTTTGAAAATCCCCATGGAAACTTGACTTTCTGGTACCTTCCAAGGAATTGCTTTTCCTTCTCATGAAAAAGAGATTGTATTATATATTTTTTAAATAATAAAAATAAGATGTATGTATTTATTACTAAATCAATCCCAAACTGGTCACTCTTTCCACTGAGAGATTTTACCATATTTGTGATCACTGTTTTAAAGCAACAACTGACAAATATTGGGGCTTCCCTGGTGGCTTTGTGGTAAAGAATGCTTCTGCTAGTGCAGGAGATGAAGGAGACGCAGGTTCAATCCCTGGGTTGGGAGGATCCCCTGGAGTAGGAAATGGCAACCCAATCCAGTATTCTTGCCTGGAGAATTCCATGGACAGAGGAGCCTGGCGGGCTACACCCCACTGGGTCGCCAAGAGTCAGACATGACTGAGCACTCGTGTGCACACATGCCAAATACTGCTGTATCTTTCTATGGAGGTACCTACATGTTTGTACCCAGAAATAAATAGCAACTGCAAATCCCATCCTTATATTTCAGGATCCCAAGGGCAACCCTACTTCATCCTAATCTACGTAGAAAGTTTGTCTGGTTGTTTAAGGTTTAATTTTGGATTTTGCTTTCTTGCTTTTGTCCTGGGAAAAGTGACACAGGATCCTAGAAAATATGGATCCTTCTGTCCCACAGGATCCTAGAAAATATGGCCCAGAAATTCCCTGAAAAAAGACAATTACAGACCACACACATTCTCATCTAACCTTCTCTACCACGTATGTCCACTTCTTTGTGTAAGTAACACTAGCTGGGGACCAAGAACTATTTAAATATTTAAATTTTCTTGGTCCACAAAATCCACAGACTGCCATCACAGTAATTTTTTCATGTTGCCACTAGGCTAAAATTAATATCTAAAATTTCCATCTACTAAGTAGTTGAATTCAAACAACTTAATAGGTATTATTTATGTCCTAATGGTTTACTGGGCTTTTGAAAAAATTAATTGAAAGAAAAAAGCATTTTTACCTCATTCTCACAAAACTGAAACTGTGAATCTCAGATTGGGCCTTGAACCCACAGTCTTTTAACTGAGATCACAAGACTTAATGAAGTTCAGTTTCTTGATGTCTCATCGCAAAAGAGTTCGGTGAGAGACAAAGTGATAGGTAAGAAGTGGATTTACTCAGAGAGAAATACACTCCACAGATGGAGTGTGGGCCATCTCAGAAGGTGAGAGGCCCTGAAATATGAGAAATATGGCGGGGGGGGTGCGGTTAGTTTTTATGCGCTGGGTAATTCATAGTCTAATAAGAGGGAGGATTATTCTATTTTGGGGAAAGGGCAGGGATTTCCAGGAATTGGGCCACTTCCCACTCTTGGGCCTTTTATGGTTAGCCTTAGAACTGTCATGACACTGGTGGGCATGTTATTTAATGCTAATACATTATAATGAGCATATAATGAAGCTCATCGTCCACTGGAAGTCGAATCTTCCGCCATCTTGGACACAGTTGATTCTAACCAGTTTTTGTCATGTTCTTTGGCTATGTCGGGGCTTCCCAGGTGGTGCTAGTGTTAAAGAACCCACCTGCCAATGGAGGAGATGTAAGAGACATGGGTTCGATCTCTGGGTTGGGTAGATTCCCTGGAGGAGGGCATGGCAACCCACTCCAGTATTCTTGTCTGGAGAATGCCATGGACAGAAGAGCCTGATGGGCTACAGTCCATAGGGTTGCACAGAATTGGACACGACTGAAGTGACTTAGCACACACATATGGCTATGTCATTCTTTTAAAGGTTGTGCCCTAAAAGGTTGTGTCCTGTTTCGAAACTAGTTACCTTCTAATGGGACGTGCATGCCTGTTGGGCACTGCAGTTTCTCAAACCTTGAAATCTGACTGGACACCACCACAGTCATTTCTTGTGTCACATTCATTCTCACATGGTATTTGATTTTCTCACAGCAACAACCAAAACCCTGGCTTTGCAAGAGGTGATCAAAATGATAGAGTAGGAGGATGCTGAGTGCACTCCCCCCCCACCCCCGCTGCCCACAAACACATAAAAAAGACACCTACATGTGGAACAATTCTCACTGAAAACAAACTGGCAGAAAAGCTCTTCTACAACCAAGGCTGTAAAGAAAGACCCATGCAGAGTTGGGGAGGAAGGGAAGAGAAGCAATCAGATTGGGACCCACACCTACAGGAGGGGACACAGAAAAGAAAGGTATATCATGGGCTTGGAGATCCTCCCTGGGGAATGAAGGGTTCAAATCACATGCTAGGCACCCCAGCCCTGAGGTCCAACACCAGGAAGATGAGTTTCCTTGGCTGGTTTGAAAACCAGTGGGACTTACAGAAAGGCTGTAAGAAGCAGACTCTGCTCATAAAGTACATGCACACAAACTTGCTTATGCCTGAAACAAGGCGGAGGAAGCAGACTGAAACTGCCTAGGACTCTGGCCAGTTTCCTGTGACCATCTCAGCATGTGCCCCAGACTCTCTAGCACTGGCACAGCTTCTCACTAGAGTAAAGGCTAGTGGGAAGGAGAATGTACCCTCAGGGGGCAAGAGCCAGTTCAGACCAGGCACAGCATCTGAACAGGGCAAGAGTGGCCATTAGTGCTGTAATGATAAGGTAGAAGGTCCCCAAGAAAGAGAAATATGGCTTTCTTGACATGAGAAGGCATTTTTGGCTTAAGCCATTTTGTGATCTAATCCTGACCGCAATTCTTGTCCTCAAACAGGTCTCAGTAATTAAGCATCTTAAGGGAACAAAAGAATGCAGAAATATTGCCTGTTATCAGACTAAGAGAAGTAACAATAGCAAAGATAATACATCAGTTGTAAAGACTCCCAGTTCTGTTTCAATGGAAAAGATCAACCTGAAGCACTCAATCACCAGATCAACTGGAACCTAAGGGATGATGACGTTGACTTTTTCTGTCCCTTGTGACTTCAATCAACTAAAGTTTGTACTCTGTTGACCAATCAAACTCCTTCAGGAATATGCATATACCCTCAGCTTAAAATTTCCCCAATTTTGCTGTTTATGGAGACACTGCTTTGGGAAAGATCCCTGATGTTTTCCATGTTTGCTACAGATAATAATAAATCCTTCCTCCTCCTGATCTTTGGCTTGGTTGTGTCTTTTGGCTTGACACCCATTAAGAGGTGAACCCAGTTTTTGGTAACACTGGCACTTGCAGAGGTGGTAGACTGGGAGTTGTCACGAGCTCAGACTGGCATGCCAGGACCATCCCAGCATGCACTCTGGCCCACACCTGGTACCTACTCCAGCCCCTCTTGTTTCACTGCTAGTCCCCTCTGCGGAAAAAGTGCTATTGCTGAGAGGGGGGAGACTGCACACATAGAGGGAAATAAACCAATTTGGAGTCAACCCTCAGGACTTCTTCTCCAGCATCTCGTGACCTGATCCCATCCTCGATAGGGAGGTGATGGCCACTGAGCATAAAAGAAGCTCCTGTTCCTGGCTTGAGCCCCTCTATGTATTCTGTTCTACCTAGTCTATCTATCCTGTTCTATCTATTCTATCCTGTTCTACCCTCTATCTATCCTGTATCTATTCTGTTCCTGGCTTGAGCCCCTCTATCACACCTTTTCCTGGCTTGAACCCCTCTATCTGTAGCTCCACCTCCCACCAAGGTGATAGCTGCCAGCATACCCTGGAGAAAGATGTGACCCATGCTCATGTCAGATCCAGCTATCCCACCAAAGTCACACAGATAGCATAGGGACACTGCCACATAAGGACACCCCTTCAGGACCAGGATACATAACTTTCACCCAATTTCATAGAGACAGAGAAAGCTAAAAAGAATGAGAGGACAGAGGAATTTGTTTCAAATGAAAGAACAACAACAAACTCTGAAAAAGCACCTAATGAAACAGATAAATGAATTACCAGATAAAGAGCTCGAAGCATTAACAATAAGAATGCTAACTGAATTTGAGAAAGGAATAGGTGAACATACCGAGAATTTTAACAAGGAATTAGAAAATACAACAAAAGAACCTGTTAGAGTTGCAGGATACAATAACTGAAATGAAAAACACACTAGAGGAATTAATAGCAGACTAGGTGATACACAAGAATGCATAAGTGATCTGGAAGATAGAATAATGGAAATCACTCAATCAGAACAACAAAAAGAAAAACAATTTTTTAAAAATGAGAAGGATGTCTGAAACAACATCAAGTGCACTAACATTCACATTATAGGGTTCTCAGAGGAGAAGAGAGAAAGGGGTTGAAAATGTATTTGATGAAATTATGGCTGAAAACTTCCTAAACCTGAAGAAGGAACCAGATATCCATGAGCAGGAAGCACAAAGCAAGATGAACTCAAGATGAACTCAAAGAGACCCACAGCAAGACATATCATAATTAAAATGGCAAAATTTAGATCGAATTCTAAAGGCATTAACAGAAAAAGAGTCACGTACAAGGGCACTCCCATAAGGCGATCAGCAGACTTTTCTGAGAAACTTGGCAGGACAGAAGGGAGTGGCATATTTTTTAAGTGCTGAAAGGGAAAAGCCTTCTACTGAAGATATGCCACCTAGCAAGCTTATCGTTCAGAATTGAAGGAGAAATAAATAACTTCTCAGACAAGCAAAAACTAAAAGGGTTCATCAGTACTAAACTGACCCAAAAGAACTGTTTAAAGGTTTTCTGCAATTGGAAAAGAAAAGGCTACAACAAGAAGTAAGAATTTATAGGAAAGGAAAAATCCCACTAACAGAAGCAAATATACAGTAAAGGTTGTGGATCAATGTCTTTCAAATAAGCTACTATGAAGATTGAAAGAAAAAATTACCATAATTACAATAAACAGGAAAAGGATAAGTATTAAGATGTAAAATATGACATCAAAAAAACACAAAATGTGGGTGAGAGGAATAAAAAATATAGATCTTTTAGAATGTTTTTGAACTTAAATGACTATCTAAAACAACTAGATATAGTTATTGGTCAACATATATGAACCCCGTGTTAACCACAAATCAAAAACCTTCAATAGATACACAAAAACAAGAGAAAAAGGAATACAAGCATACCACTAAAAAAATCACCAAACCACAAGGGAAAAAACTAAATGAGAAGAAAAGAGCATAGAACTACAAAAAGAAGTAGAAAACAAGTGAAAAAGTACATACCTATCAATAATCACTTTAAAGACAGTAGACTAAATGCTTCAATCAAAAGACATAGGAAATGTCATATGATGTCACTTATATGTGGAATCTAAAATATGACAGAAATGAATTTATCTGTGAGAAAGAAACAGACTCACAGACATAGAAAACAGACTTGTGGCTGCCAAGGGGGAGGGCTAGTAAGGGAGGGATAGATTAGGAGTTTGGGATTGGTAGATGCAAACTATTATTTGTAAAATGGATAAATAGAGGGTCCTACTGTATGGCACATGGTGGTTTAGTCACTCAGTCGTGTCCGACTCTTGCAACCCCATGGACTGTGTAGCCTTGCCAGGCAATTCTGTTCATGGGATTCTCCAGGCAAGAATACTGGAGTGGGTTGCCATTTCCTTCCCTAGGGGATCTTCCTGACCCAGGAATCAAACCCAGGTCTCCTGCATTGCAGGCAGATTCTTTACCGACTGAGCTACGAGGAAAGCCTGTATGGCGCAGGGAACAATATTCAATCAGTTCAGTTCAGTTTAGTCGCTCAGTCGTGTCTGACTATTCAATATCCTGTAACAGACCATAATAGAAAAGAATATGAAAAATAATACATATATATGTATAACTGAATCACTTTGCTGTACAATAGAAATTGATGCAACATTGTAAATAACTATACTTCCATAAAATAAATTTTAAAAAGATGTGTGGCAGCTGTTTGGATTTTTAAAAAACAAGATTCATCTATATGCTGCTTATAAGATACTTTGTTGTTTAGTCACTAAGTTCTGTCCTACACTTTTTGCAACCCCATGGACTTTATAGCCCGCCAGACTCCTCTGTCTATGGGATTTCCCAGGCAAGAATACTGGAGTGGGTTGCCATTTCCTTTTCTAGGGGATCTTCCTGGACCAGGGATCAAACTCACATCTCCTGCCTTGGCAGGTGGATTCTTTACTTCTGAGCCACCAGGGAAGGCCATAAGAATATAAGATTCTATATACTATATATAAATTATAAAAAAAAACCCTCAAATATATATACTGCATATCCATCTACTATATATTAAATGTATATAATATACACCCTGTGCCTTACCATGGCAACTACTATCAAATGATTCATGTTTCCAGACTTTTTCTATATAAAGTAAGATGTTGAAAGCATTAAACATCTAGGTTGCATAAACTTTGTCACCAATGTTAAGCTTAACTTTTATTTATTAACTAACTCCAAAGCCCCAAGGGGCTTCCCTGGTAGCTCAGAAGATAAAGAATCTGTCTTCAGTGCAAGAGACCCAGGTTCGATTCCTGGGTTGGGATGATCCCCTGGAGAATGAAATGGCTACCAGTGCACTCCAGTATTCTTGCCTGGAGAATTCCAGGGACAGAGGAGCCTGATGGGCTACAGTCCATGGGGTCACAAAGAGTTGGACACAACACAAAGCCGCAAAGTGAAGTTATTGGGTCAGCCAAAAAGTTCATTTGGTTTTAAGTGAAAATAAAAAGCATTTTTCATTTCCACCAAGAACTTTATTGAACAACATATTCACTAACCGAACGAACTTTCTGGCCAATGCAATAAAAGCCCTTTCTAGAAGTTTGTCTTCAACATGTTGTTGACAGTATAAGCTGCCTTGGGTTACTTACTTCTTCCTCTGCTTCAAATGCTTATTTCTTTTTGGATGAATAGTACAGTTAATCACTGGAAGGGCAGGAACTTTATTCTCTGCCTCTTGCCAGAGAAGAAAATTCCAAGGTACCACATCCCAGAGTACAGCTCAAGCAGGAAGAGAAACTTTTCCAATGTATTCTTCTAAGTCTTCCCACCTCCCGCCATCTAGTTAGATAACCTTTTCAGCTAAGCAGACGCTATCAGGACCCACGCTTAACGCCTATTTTCCACTCCGGAGGTCACTGCGGGACACTCCCTATGCACACTGATGGTTTCCTGCATCTCTGTATTTTCTGGACCAGGAAGCACAGTGGAAATGTCTGGATATTTTGAATTAACAACCCCAGGGCAATCCTTGGGACTTTAACTAACCATAAGGGGTGAGAACCGATAAATACTCCAGCTTCCTTAACGCTCAGCAGAGCGGTTCTGAAGTATGTTGTACTTAGTGTCAAAGGGGCTCTGGCTGGATTGAGCCCCAGCTGCCTGCTCACTGACACACCCTTAATCGGTTTCCCTCCTTCTTATCTCACTTCCTCACCCTCACTGTGCTTCCTGGGGTCACTTCCCAAATAAACTACTTGTCTCCAAATCTTTATCTCAGGGTCCTGTTTTGGAGGAATCTAAACGAAGGCAACCACAAAGAAACGTGATTGTCTACAACACTAGTTTACATCTCTAAAGGGCAGAATTCACAACTAGTTTTGCCCTTATCTTGAGATGCCAAGATTAGTCAGGAAGTATGTAAAAACTATTGAAATTTATGAACAATTTCCTTTATTAAGTATGAGTAAGACTAAACTCAAGGTACTGTGAAATGGTACCATTCTTACTGAGATTAGGTGTGAAGTCTGGGCAGGTCACTAGGGATTGGTCCTAACTGTGTCACCCATCCTCTGTTTCAGTGGAGAAATTCCTAGGTTTTCAGAAAAAAAGTTTTTCTTGAAGAGTTTGTATTCAGCCTTTCAACAAGTATTCATTATGTGCTGAGAGTGAGTGAGTGAGTGAAGTCGCTTAGTCATGTCCGACTCTTTGCGAGCCCACGGACAGTTGCCTGCACCAGGCTCCTCCGTCCATGGGATTTTCTAGGCAAGAGTACTGGAGTGGGTTGCCATTTCCTTCTCCAGGGAATCTTCCCGATCCAGGGATCGAACCCAGGTCTCCTGCATTGTAGACAGACGCTTTACCGTCTGAGCCACCAGGGAAGTCCTCATTAAGTGCTAGGATATATTAAAGACACTGGATATTGTATTGAAAGTATTAAGATTTGTATATGGATAGTTGATAATTATTATACTTGAATTTAGAAACTTTAGTGGGATTTTTATAGTTAATTATGCTCTTTAAATGTCCTGAAAAAGAAATAGCAACTCTCATGGTTGGGCAGATACTGTAAATTGGTTTACTTAACACAAACCCCAGTGTTGGTAGTGTTTCAAGTATAATTTTCCCATGGGGTGTTTGCATAATGAGTACATTGTCATGGCTGCCTTATTTCTGACTGAGTTTTAGCCAACCTCTTTCTGCTTAAACTAGCCAGAATAAAACTGTTGTCTATAACTAAGAACCTTGATTGAGAAAATTGTAAACATCAGGCTAGAAGAAAGTTGCTAAAGATACACACCCTGTTCTGGGGAATAGGCATGTACATGAAAGCATGAGGGGGCACAGGGTACCATTTTTGTGTGTCTTGCATTAATGACCCCCACAGAGCATCCACTATGTATATGGGATGACTGGTCCCTTGGACCAGCTTCTTTCCTTGACCACTCTAGTGCCTATGAACAAAGTGGTTATGGTGGCAGTGTTAAAGGCTCTACATGGCCCCAACAACATGGATTTCCTTTCACTATGGCCAGTCTAACTACTGTCACTGCTGAATACCCAGACTTCCAGCAGCAGAAACCAATGCTGTGCACTCAAAATGGACCACTGCTCAGGGAGATTAGGCAGCCAACAACATATGCTGTCAAACTTTACAATTTTTGCTGGTCTTTAGGTTAGAAATACTATCTCTATATAGTTTCAATTTGTATTTCTTTTACTATGAGTGAAGTTGATTTTTTTTTTCAATGTTTAAGGGCTATTTTCTTTTCTTTTTCTGTGAGTTAGCTGTACATATATCTTACCAATTTTTCTGTTAGGTTTTGTTGTTTTCATCTCAGTTTTAAGCTCATTACATGTTAAAGATGTTTACCCCTTGATTATAACATAACTTGCAATTTTTTTTTTTTTTACCAATTCGTCATTTGTCTTTTTACTATTCTTGTTTTTTTTCTGTAGGCAAAACTTTTTTACTTTTATTTGATCAAATGTATCTGTCTTTTTCCTTATTGCTTCTAAAATTTAAATCATAGTTAAGAAAGTTTTTCCACTCTTAGGCTGTAAGGGAATTCACCCATATTTTCTCTTATTATTTGCATATTTTCATTTTTCACATTGAGAACTTTTATCTATATGGAATTTATCCAGTGTAAGGAATAAGTAAAATTTTATCTTTTCCCATATGGCTATTCAATTGTTCCAATGCCACTTATTAGAAAGTGTTTCTTTTCCTATGATCGAGATAAGCCTTTACCATATACCAATTACTCATGTGAGCCTGTTTCTGGATTTTTAATATCCTGTTGTATTTGTCCACTCATGTGCTGATTTCATGCTATTTTAATTATAAAAGCCTTATAATATGTCTTCATATTTGTTAGAGCTAGCTCTTTTCATTGCTTTTATTTATTAAGGGATATCTATTCCTGCTTATTTATTCTTCTAAATGAACTTTACATTCAACATTGCTAGCTCTAGGGAAAAAGACTGATGAAATTATATTGAGATTGTGTTGAATTTATAGATTAGTTTACAAAGAATTCACATCTTCATGCTCTTACATTTTCTTATCAATGAACATGCCATGCCTTTGTACTCTTTGGATATTTTAGGAGTGTTTTATAGTTTCTTCATAAAGATTTTTCACATTTCTCATTATGTATATGCCTAGACACTTTACTTTCTTTTATTTTGCTATTATAGATGGTGTCTTCTCTTTCATTATTTCTTCTAATTGGTTATTACTTGAGTGTGTGTGTGTGTGTGTGTGTGTGTGTGTGTTTGTGTGTGTGTGTGTGTATAAAGGCATTTGATCTCTGCAGGCTAATTTAATATCCTGCTATTTAAATGAATTTTCTTCTTGTTTTTTCTATTTTTTTCACTCTTTTGGGTTTTTCAGATATATAATATCAGCTGCCTCCCTAAAAGGATAAGTTTTATCTCTTCCTTTCTCATTATTATGCCCTCTATTTGATTTTTACTAACTGCATTGGCTAATACCTCCAATGCAAGGTTTAAAACTCATGGAGACAATGGACCTCCTTGGCTTGGTCCTCTTTCATTTTAACATGAAAGCTTCTATCATTTCCTTATTCAGTAAGATGTGGTCCTTTGGGAAAATGTGTGTGTGTATAAAATCATGTTGTGGCAATATCCATAAGGTCCTATTTTAGCCATACTCATCATGAAAAAAAGGGAGAGGACCCAAATCAACAAAATGGAGATGAAATGAAAAAGGAGAAGTTATAACCAAAAACACAGACATAGTAAGAATCATAAGAGACTACTGCAAACAACTAAATGCCAACAAAATGGACAACCTAGAGAAAATGGACAAATTCTTAGAAAGGTACAATTTCCCAAGGCTGAACTAGGAAGAAATAGAAAATATGAACGTTATCAATTACCAGTCCTGAAATTGAATCTGTAATTAAAAGATTCCTAATGAACAAAAGTCCAAGACCAGATAGCTTCACAGGTGAATTCTACTAAACATTTAGAGAAGAGCTAACACCTATCCTTCTGAAACTATTCCAACAAATTACAGAGGAAGGAATATTTCTGAACTCATCCTATGAAGCCACCACTACCCTGATACCCAAAGCACACAAAGATATCACAAAAAAAGAAAATTACAGGTACTTCCCTGGTGGTCCAGTGGTTAGAATCCACCTTGCAATGCACAGGATATGGGGGGGTTCAGTCCGTTGTTGGGGAACTAAGATCCCATGTGCTACAGAGCAACTAAGCTGTGTACCGCAATTAGAGAATCCTGTGCTACAAAGAAATACCCCACGTGATACAATTAAGATCCCAAGTGCTGCAACTAAGACCCAGGGAAGCCAAATAAATAAACAAACAGATAAATACTTTTTTAAAAAAGAAAATTACAGACTAATATATCACTGATGAACATAGATGCAGAACTGCATTAACAAATTGAAGAATGAAAACCATATGATCACCTCAACAGATGCAGAAAAAGCTTTTGATAAAATTCAACATCCATTTAAGACTCTCCAGAAAGTGGGCATAAGAGGGAACATGCCTCAGCATTATAAAGGCCATATACAGCAAATCCACAGCTAATATTCATACTGAATGGTGAAAAGCTGAAAGCATTTCCTCTAAAACCAGGAACAAGATAAGGATGCTCACTCTTGCCGCTTTTATTCAGCATAGACTTAGAAGTGCTAGTCACAGCAATTAAAGAAAAAAGAAATAAAAGGAATCTAAATTGGTAAAGAGGAAGTAAAACTATCACTGTTTTCAGATGATATGATACTATACATAGAAAATCCTAAAGACACCACTGGAAAACTATTAAAACTCATCAACAAATTCAGTAATGTTGCAGGATACAAAATTAATGTATAGAAATCGGTTGCATTTCTATAGTGACAAAATATCAGAAAGAAAAATTAAGGAAACAATCCCAATTACACCAAAAATAATAAAATACCTAGGAATAAACCTACCTAAGAAGGCAAAAGATCTGTACTCCGAAAACTATAAGACACTGGTGAAAAAAATTGAAGACAACATAGATGGAAAGATATACTGTGCTCTTGGATTGGAAGGGTCAATATTATTAAAATGACAATACTATCCACAGTGATCTACAGATTCAATGCAATTCCTATAAAAACACCAATGGCATTTTTCACAGAACTAGAACAAATAATTTTAAAATTTATATGGAAACACAAACTACCCAAATAGCCAAAACAATCTTGAAAGAAAAACAGAGCTGTAAGAACGATACTCCCTGATTTGAGACTATTATACGAAGCTTTAGTAATCAAAAGAGTATGGTATGGTCAGAAAAACAGACACGAAATGGAACAGGATAGACAGCCCAGAAATAAACCCATGCAGTTATGGCCAATTAATCTTTGACAAATGAGGCAAGAATATACATACAGTGGAGAAAAGACAGTCTCTTCAATAAGCGGTGCTGTGAAAATTGGACAGCTACATGTAAAAGAATGAAATTAGAACATTTTCTCACATCATATACAAAAATAAACTGAAAATGAATTAAAGACTTAAATGGAATACCTGACACCATAAAACTCCTAGAGGAAAACATAGGCAGAACACTCTGTGACGTAAATTGCAGTAATATTATGGATCATTTTTTGGAGAAGGAAATGGCAACCCACTCCAGTATTCTTGGCCTGGAGAATCCCAGGGATGGGGGAGCCTGGTGGGCTGCCGTCTATGGGGTCGCACAGAGTCAGACACGACTGAAGCGACTTAGCAGCAGCAGTAGCATGGATCATTTTTAGCATAACCGTCAATTCTTAAATGTGTAAGTAGAACAGATAGGTCACATTATTTATCTAAAAAATGTCCGTTAAGTAAAATATGACACATAATCATAGTAGCATCACAGGGAAATGTTCCAGAATGTCTAACCTGGGAAATATATAATCCAAGGAGAGGGGTGTCACATGTGTCAATCACCAATTCAAAATGCACTATGATGTGGGGCAGGGGCAATATAGCATTGTGGCCCTCTGAATGAAAAAGGCCCAGAGTAGGATCCTAACTCTGCAACTCACTTTGTGATCTTGAACAAATTACTCAGCATCTCAGAGCCTCCATTTCCTTTTATGTAAACTCTGATAATGAGAGTAGCTACTTTAAGGATTATTGTGCTTTGTGAGGTAATCATCACAGAGATTTAGTTCACAACTTGACACAAAATAAATGTTCACTAAAGGGTAGCTATTATCATTAAGTACCAAAATGAATAGTAAAGATAATAAACACCATGAGGGGTCTCTGGAGGAGGGGGGCACTTAAGCTGGTTCCTTGAAAGATGTGTAGGGTTTCAATAGACAAAGGGTTGAGGAAGGAAAAGAGGACTTTTTAGGTAGGAAGGAAAGGATCACTAAAATTTAAAAGATCATCTCAAAACAGTAATTGACTTTATTTACTGTGTATTTTTTAAAAGGTCCCACTGCCTTCTAAAAGCATCATTATTTAAAATTTGATTTGCTTTCCTCATTACATTTTGCAGAATACTTGAATATGAATAGCATGTTTTATTATGCATGTGAAAGAAAAACATTTTGAATCAAATTCCATGCTATCTTTAAGGCCCCCACTGATCCATCTTTTGTCTTTTTTTTTTTTGTCTAGTTGCTATTTTGCATTTTAATTTGACCCTGTCTTTTATTTTGTTGCACCTATTACCAGAATGCTTGTTTAAACTAAATATTTTGAAGTGTTTCCTATTCAGTATTTGATGAATGTTTATTACTGTAATTCATTGTTCAGAAAAATGTACCATATCCCACATCAGCCATTCCACCCCATTATCCATGGGGTCTAAACTATTTCACAGTCATTAAATGAATATGTTATTTGGGAATTAAATCAATGGAAAGAAAGGAAAAGGTCATCCAAAGGTTGTGAGGAGGGAGGGGAGACAGCAATGAGGCTCGGGAAGAGAACAGCTTTCCCTGCAAGCAGGAAATACATAAAAATCCTCAAGCTTTCCCTCCCTCTACTTCCTCATACTGTCTCCCAGTCCTCTAAATGTAGTACAAACTTGTATTAATCTCTCTTCCAGACTAGGGTGGGGAGTGTGGAGGGTGGTTGTACAAACATCTATAGAACATATTGTCTTCCCTTGTGTTGTCTAAGAAGAAGAACCCCCCCCCAAGTCAAGAATTTGAGTGCCAGTTGTTTATTTGGGAGGTAAACCTAGAAAATATCAGTGTGGGAATGAGGAAGTGAGACAGGAAGGGGCAGGAAGCCAATAAAGGGTATGGTCTTACCAAGAAGTTATCAGGGTCATTCATTCATTTATTTAAATAATAAATGCTTCCTGGAGAAATTTCAGAAAAAAATATATAGCAACAAAATGTGAAGGGTCTGAGGTTTTGCCCTACTTGTAAGCTATTAAGTTAGCCTGCCACAGATTCATACTCATGGAAGCTGGCAGAAGACAGGGTTGGAGGAGGAATGTGTCACTTGTGGCACAGATGGCAGCCCCTATATCTCACAGGACAAGGGAGAATGGCCCAGGTGGATGCTGCTTATATGGGATTTAGCACCAAGTTCCCATCCCCCATTGGCGGGGGCTGTTCCTGGGGCATTAATTCTGTGGCATCTCCGGCCCACTGATCATTCCACCATACTTAGTTGCCAGAGCCAGTCCTGATCAAAATGTGGAGTTGGCTTTAATTGACAACCTCCCCATCTTCAAACTTTCCCTAAGGCGATTCTGTCTCCATCTTCCCCAGGAGAAGACAGGTCCACACTTTCATGTATCTTGATCTCTTCTTTTATTCTCAGTGAAGTCTGCCTTTGTAAACTCCTCACGGGGGCTTCCCAAGTGGCGCTAGCAGTAAAGAACCCGCCTGCCAATACAGAAGATGTAAGAGACGCAGTTTCCATCTCTGGGTCAGGAAAATGCCCTAGAGGAGGAAATGGCAACCCACTCCAGTATTCTTGCCTGGAGAATCCCATGGACAGAGGAGCCTGGCAGGCTACAGTCCATGGGGTCACAAAGAGTCTGAAGCAACTTAGCACAACGCATGACGTGACATCTGTACTAGGGAGGAAACGGCTGGCAGCAGTCATTTTAACCATGAAACTGGGGTGGAGTCTTAAAGCTAAAGATATAAACACCCTATCTGTGGAGACTTCAGATATCAGATAGCAAATGGAGGAGGCTATGGGGAAAATGCCCACTTCACTAAAGCTGGGATTTCCTGGATGATCCCCAGGTGGCCCAGGAAGGTCAGTGCCCTGCTCTGAGTGAAGCCTCCTAGGCATCGAGAACATGAGCCCTTGGACTTCCCTGTAGCCTCTTACTCTTCCACCTGACTCAACTCTGTACTAAATCACTTTGATCTGCATGTGTGTGTGGCAGGGGTCCTAATAATCTCCCTAAATCTGTATTTTGTCCATTTTCCTCTTCCTCCTCTCCCTACATGATAGACCTTGTTTCAGATAGCTGGGTCATTGCATGAGAAAAGTGCACAGAGGCTCCATCCTCCCTCATCCCAAAACACTCTAGTGAGAGGCCCTGCCCCCTTCTCACATAATTCCCAGCCAGTGACATCAGAGGATACACAGCTCAATGTAGCTTACAGATTTGTAATCAGCTAGTACCACCCTCCAGGCCAAGGAGCATCGTGGTGTAGGAGGAATTTCAAGTCCCTAAGAAACAAACACTGCCCCCTGGGACTTTCCTCCTTGTGTCCAAAGTTAACATTGCAGCTCATATTGCTGAACTCAATGTCTTTCCACTATTGCTGAGATCTATATGAATTTCAATCCCCTACCTTTTTTATCTTCAGGTTCCCTCTAGGCAAAACATTTTCCAATGCCTTTTCATATCCATGAGATAATTATTTCGGGCAGTTAGCAGATTGTTATTACTATTATTGCTGCTGTGGCTTATGATATGGCTTATGTTGTGGTCATAGCAAACACCCTCTTCCAACAACACAAGAGAAGACTTCACACATGGATGTCACCAGATGGTCAACACCGAAATCAGATTGATTATATTCTTTGCAGCCAAAGATGGAGAAGCTCTATACAGTCAGCAAAAACAAGACCAGGAGCTGACTGTGGCTCAGATCATGAACTCCTTATTGCCAAATTCAGACTTAAATTGAAGAAAGTGGGGAAAACCACTAGACCATTCAGGTATGACCTAAATCAAATCCCTTATGACTATACAGTGGAAGTGAGAAATAGATTTAAGGGACTAGATCTGACAGACAGAGTCCCTGATGAACTATGGACGGAGATTCGTGACATTGTACAGGAGACAGGGATCAAGACCATCCCCAAGAAAAAGAAATGCAAAAAAGCAAAATGGCTGTCTGAGGAGGCCTTACAAATAGCTGTGAAAAGAAGGGAAGCGAAAAGAAAAGGAGAAAAGGAAAGATATACCCATTTGAATGCAGAGTTCCAAAGAATAGCAAGGAGAGACAAGAAAGCCTTCCCCAGCGATCAATGCAAAGAAATAGAGGAAAACAACAGAATAGGAAAGACTAGAGATCTCTTCAAGAAAATTAGAGATACCAAAGGAACATTTCATGCAAAGATGGGCTCAATAAAGGACAGAAATAGTAGGGACCTAACAGAAGCAGAAGATATTGAGAAGAGGTGGCAAGAGTACACAGAAGAACTGTACAAAAAAGATCTTCACGACCCAGATAATCACGATGTGTGATCACTCACACTCACCTAGAGCCAGACATTCTGGAATGTGAAGTCAGGTGGGCCTTAGGAAGCATCACTATGAACAAAGCTAGTGGAGGTGATGGAATTCCAGTTGAGCTATTTCAAATCCTGAAAGATGGTCCTGTGAAAGTGCTGCACTCAATATGTCAGCAAATTTGGAAAACTCAGCAGTGGCCACAGGACTGGAAAAGGTCAGTTTTCATTCCAATTCCAAAGAAAGGCAATGCCAAAGAATGCTCGAACTACCGCACAGTTGCACTCATCTCACACTCTAGTAAAGAAATGCTCAAAATTCTCCAAGCCAGGCTTCAGCAATATGTGAACCGTGAGCTTTCAGATGTTCAAACTGGTTTTACAAAAGGCAGAGGAACCAGAGATCAAATTGCCAACATCTGCTGGATCATCAAAAAAGCAAGAGAGTTCCAGAAAAACATCTATTTCTGCTCTATTGACTATGCCAAAGCCTTTGACTGTGTGGATCACAATAAACTGTGGAAAATTCTGAAAGAGATGGGAATGCCAGACTACCTGACCTGCCTCTTGAGAAACCTGTATACAGGTCAGGAAGCAACAGTTAGAACTGGACATGGAACAACAGACTGGTTCCAAATAGGAAAAGGAGTACATCAAGGCTGTATATTGTCACCCTGCTTATTTAACTTAATTGCAGAGTACATCATGAGAAATGCTGGGCTGGAGGAAGCACAAGCTGGAATCAAGATTGCCGGGAGAAATATCAATAACCTCAGATATGCAGATGACATCACCCTTATGGCAGAAAGTGAAGAAGAACTAAAGAGCCTCTTGATGAAAGTGAAAGAGGAGAGTGAAAAAGTTCCACATTCAGAAAACTAAGATCATGGCATCCGGTTCCATCACTTCATGGCAAATAGATGGGGAAACAGTGGAAACAGTGGCTGACTTTATTTTTCTGGGCTCCAAAATCACTGCAGATGGTGATTGCAGCCATGAAATTAAAAGACGCTTACTCCTTGGAAGGAAAGTTATGACCAACCTAGATAGCATATTAAAAAGCAGAGACATTACTTTGCCAACAAAGGTCCGTCTAGTCAAGGCTATGGTTTTTCCAGTGGTCACGTATGGATGTGAGAGTTGTACTAAAAAGAAAGCTGAGCGCTGAAGAATTGATGGTTTTGAACTGTGGTGTTGGAGAAGACTCTTGAGAGTCCCTTGGACTGCAAGAAGATCCAACCAGTCCATCCTAAAGGAGATCAGTCCTGGGTGTTCATTGGTAGGACTGATGTTTAAGCTGAAACTCCAATACTTTGGCCACCTGAAGCTAAGAGCTGACTCATTTGAAAAGACCCCGATGCTGGGAAAGATTGAGGGCAGTAGGAGAAGGGGATGACAGAGGATGAGATGGTTGGATGGCATCACCTTCTCAACGGAAATGGGTTTGGGTGGACTTCGGGAGTTGGTGATAGACGGGGAGGCCTGGTGAGTTGCGATTCGTGGGGTCGCAAAGAGTCGGACACGACTGAGCGACTGAACTGAACTGAACTGTGGTTTATGATTATTCAGAAAAAAATCCTATGGCTTCAGAAATACGTCCTCATCTTATGACATTTATGTTTTTCCAATTGGTGGTAATAGGGAAAATAAGTGCAAAACTGAAGGTCAACAGATACTGATTTCACAGCACCCCCTGCAGTGGAAAAAGTCTACAGAAGAGGAGTCAATCTTCTTACCAGACCTTTGCCGTGGTTCCCCAGAGCCAGGTTCAGAGGCAGAATTCCCTAGTCCCAACACCGGGTCGGTGATGCCTCCCTCCCATGAGAGCCTGGGACTCTAAATGAGTCATCATCTCTTTCTTCGGAAGTTAAATGCTTCGATTAAAAGACAGAAAGAAGGGCTTCCCTGGTGGCCCAGTGGCAGGCGGGTGCCAAGGCAGGGGACATGGGTTTGATCCCTGGTCTGGGAAGATTCCACATGCCACAGGGCAACTAAGCCCTTGCGCCACAACTACTGAGTCTGTGTTCTTGAGCCCACAATCCACAACTACTGTACCTGCGTGCTGCAACTGCTGAAGCCCATTCGCCCAGAGTCTGTGCTCCCCAACAAGAGAAGCCACCACAATGAGAAGCCTGAATATCGCAACTAGAGAGTTTGCCCCCGCTCACCACAACTAGAGAAAGCCAGTGAGCAGCAATGAAGACCCAGCACAGCCAAAAATAAATAAATAAACAATTTAAAAGACAGAAAGAAAATTGACAGATGGGAACACCGAAGATACAGCAACCCTAACCTATTGAGAGAAGTTTGAACTGTTTAGGAACTTGGACCATAGTGGTCTTTTACTTTGTCCCCTTTCTACCATCTCTGAGAGGGAGAAAGTAGACATTTATTGAGTGAATCTGGGCTGTGTAGAAAGCCAGATCTGATCCCACATGAATTTGCTGATCAAAATTATTGTCTGGTTGTCTCCAGATAACTGTTAGGGCTTTCCTTGCGACTGCTTGTACAGACGTGGCTTTGTGAATTCAAGTCTCTCCTGCTGAGGTTGGGGTGGAGAAAGCAGAACTAGATATATAGTTACTGGGAGCACAGTTGGTTTCCCCTTTCATTCCTGCCTGCTGCCCCAGCCTTAACCACAGGCTATAGAGCCCAAGGGGATCACGGCAGAGTCAGAGAAATACGTCTCCAAGATGTATTTGTTTCCGGCATAAACCACCTCTGAGATAAATGAATGAGAAAAGGTCTGAATGCCCCCAATCATAAATTTCCCGCTCTGGCTTGTGACAAAAGAAAAAAAAAAAGATTCATAAATTTGTTTGTTAGTATCTTTAGTCTACCTGGAATTAATTTTTGTGTGTGGAGTGAGATAGCAGTCTGATTTCTTCTTTTTCCTTTTTACACACAGATATCCAGTTCTCTCAAACCATTTGTGGAAAAGTACATCCTTCCTCCTCAATCTGGAATACTACCTCTTCTCTACATCATTTCTATGACTGTGTAGACCTGTTTCTATTGTGTTACACTGGTCCCTGTCTGACTGTGAATCCTCAGCTCGGAATGTGACATGAGAGAAATAAACTTTGCTTTTTAAGCCTCTAAACTTTAGAGACTCTGTTTGTTATAGCAGTAGGCCTTCCGTAATGAATACAGGAATTGGTACCATGAAAGTAGAGCAACGCTATAACAAAAATCTAAAATTTTCAGCATTTGCTTAATGCCTAGGTAGCAAATGATGAAGAAATGAATAGAGCAGGCTAGAAAGTTGGGGTCCCCAAGACAGCGGGTACGACTATAACCCAGCAGGATCCTATGGGAGCCTTCCCATAGGGACCGCTCCCCCATATCCTCTGCTTTAGCTCCTCTCTGAAGTATCTGGGTAATAGTATCTGATGCACATTTCCTGAGTTGTTTTACGGATGCTAAAATCACCACCAGGCAAATCCCTGGCAGTCCAGTGGTTAGGGACTCTGCACTTTCACTGCCAAGGGCCCGGGGTTCAATTCCTCCCTGGGGAACTAAGATCCTGTTAGTCACTTGGTGAGGTCAAAATAAAATTTGTTTAATTAAAAATTATGAAACACCACCAAATGGAAGAAATTAACTTACTTGATGATCATCAGCACGTAGCCCCCAGATCTACTGGCGTCTAAAGTGTTAGGTAGTTAGAATAGGGAAAAAGAGTCCAAAATGGCGGTGGCTAAAAGACCTGGAAGGGGAAGCCCGCGAAAACAGAACAAAGGAAGGTCCGAGGACCTGAGTGAGAACCTCAGGTAAAACAAACAACGCTCCTGCCTAAGCCCAATTTACATAAGGCAGGCCCAGGGACAGAGAAACATATAAAAAGAGGAGCCAAAGCCCTCCTCTCCTTTTCTCTCCCTCTCTCTCCCCCGCGCGATGGGGCAATCTTCTCTTCGCGTCTTTGGATCAACAAGCCCTCATGCCTCGAAGATGGATTTTCCTGCTATTATCTAAATAAATAGAGCTGTAACACTGAGCTGTAACACTGATTTATTTAAGAGCTATAACACGGTCCGTTCGAGACCTGAGAGCTATAACACGGTCTGTCCTCCGAGAGTTGTGACCTGCCAAGGGGCTTTAATGTCCGTCACTCCAAATTTTTGTTGTGACGAGACAAAGAACCGAGGAGCATACACTCGCGTGACAAAAGGATTGATAATGTTAACCCCTGTGACATGGCCCTGTTACCTCAGTATCAAATACCCTGCCTTACCTGGCCTTTAAAAATGTTTTGCCTTGGGATCCTTGCTGGGTGCCCTGCAATAAATGCTGCACTTTACTTCACCACAACCTGGTGTCAGTAGACTGACTTGACCGCACACAGGCAAGTGGATCCAAGTTTGGCTGGGTGACACAACCGTTACTGTTAACTTGAAAGGTACACTGTCTGCCTACCAAGCCAGTTAGCTCTAGGGTAAAAACTAGAATGCTAATGTGTAGTGGTTTCTCTTTGCTGCTTTAGCAAGGAATTACAAGAAAAAGATGAACTCAGGCAAGAAGCAGCCAGTTTGCAAGCAGGGGTAGAAGGGAACAGAGAGAGTCATTATATTAAAAGCTTCACAGGATTGGAAAATCCAACTGCTCCTGGACCTAAGTGATACATCTTTTCATCAAAGTTTATTTTAAGATTCAACAAGACCTCTATGTCAAACTTGAAGACAAACAATGGACCCAGCGGGGAGGCAAGGATCAGATTGTAGTCATCATTCCTCCTCTCAGCAAATCTATTGTTCCAGACGGCAACAAGTTAGCATACATTAAGAGATAAGAGGGGCAGAGACAATAAGGAAGCAGAGAGTAAAGCAGGCCTAAGAATTCTGTCCAGAAAATTACTTCGTTGTAGATACCTTCATGTGAAAGTGATTGGAAGCAAATTGAATAGACATCTACTTTCATATTTCATCAATTCTTTTTTTTTTCCTTTCAGTTTTATTGAGATACTATAGTCCCTTGGTATCCATAGGGATTGGTTCCAGAATCCCTGTGAATAGCAAATTCTGTGGTTGCTCAGTATTAGTCGTTCAGTCATCTCGACTCTTCGTGATCCCATGGACTTCTCCATCCATGGAATTCTCCAGGCAAGAATACTGAAGTGGGTAGTCATTCCCTTCTCCAGGGGACCTTCCCGACCCAGGGATTGAACCTAGGTCTTCTGCATTGCAGGTAGATTCTTTACCATTGGAGCCTCCAAGTTCCTTCCATAATGTGGTATAGCATTCACCTATAACCTATTCATATTCCATACATTTTAAATCATCTCCAGGTTAATTATAATACCAAATACAATGTAAAGGCTATGTAAGAAACTGCCTACATGTGGCAAATGCAATTTTTCCTTTTTGGAACTTTCTTCCTTTTTTTTGTTTTTTGGCCGCACCACACAGCTTGAAGGATCTCAGTTCCTTGATCAGGGTTTGAACCCAGACCACAGCAGTAAAAGCACCAATGCCTAACCACCAGACCACCAGGGAACTCCTCTGAATATTTTTGATCCTTAGTTAGTTGAAGCCATGAATGCAGAACCTGGGGATACAGAGGGCTGACTGTATGCAGGGATACCTCATTGTAATGTGCTTCACTTTATTGTGCTTTGCAGAAATTGCATCTTTTACAAATTGAAGTTTTGTGGCAATCCTGCCTGCAAGGAGCAAATCTATCAGCACCATTTTCCAACATTTGTTCACTTTGTGTCTCTGTCACATTTTGGAAATTCTCACAATATTTCAAACTTTTAAAATTATTATTACATTTATTATGGTGATCTGTGATCCCTGATCTTTGATGTTACTATTATAATTGTTTATGGGGGCCACAAACTGTGTCCATATAAGAAGGTGAACCTAATCAATAAATGACTGCTCCACTGACTGACCATTCCAGTCTCTCAACCTCTCCTCGGGCCTCTCTATTCGACTCACAACAATATTGAAATCAGACCAATTAACAACCCTACAGTGTCCTCTAAGTGTTCATGTGAAAGGAAGCGTAGTTGGATGCACGAGACAAATGCTCAGGGCTGGTGCACTGGGAAGACCCAGGGGGATGGGATGGGGAGGGAGGTGGGAGGGGGGATCGGGATGGGGAACACATGTAAATCCATGGCTGATTCATGTCAATATATGGCAAAAACCACTACAATATTGTAAAGTAATTAGCCTCCAACTAATAAAAATAAATGGAAAAAAAAAAAAGAAAGGAAGCATAGTACACCTCTCACTTTAAATCAAAATCTAGAAATAATTAAGCTTGGTGAGGAAGGTACATTGAAAGTCAAGACAGGCCAAAAACTAGGCCTCTTGTGCCAAACAGTTGAGAATGCAAAGGACAAATTCTTGAGGAAAATTAACCTGCAGCTCCAGGGAACACAGAAATGATAAGAAAGTGAAACAAGCTTATTGCTGATATGGAAAAAGTTCTAGTGGTCTGGATAGAAGATCAAACCAGCCCACAACATTCCCTGAAGGCAAAACTTAATCCAGAGTAAGCCCCTAACTCTCTTCAGTTCTATGAAGGCTGAGAGAGGTGAGGGAAGCTACAGAAGAAAAGTGTAAAGCTAGCAGAGGTTGATTCATGAGGTTTAAGGAAGAAGGCCGTCTCCAGAACAACAAAGTGCAAGGTGAAGCAGCAAATGCTGATGGAGAAGCTGCAACAGGTTATCCAGAGATCTAAGATCATTAATGAAAGTGGTTACACTAAACAACAGATATTCAGTATGGACAAAACAGCCTCCTGTTGGAAGAAGATGCCTTCTAGGATTTTCACAAGTACAGAAGTCCATGCCAGGCTTCAAAGCCTCAAAGGACAGGCTGACTCTCTTGTTAGGGGCTTAGGAAGCTGGTACTTGAAGTTGAAGTCAATGCTCATTTGTGTTGTTGTTTAGTCGCTAAGTGGTGTCCGACTCTTTTGTGACCCCATGGACTATATAGCCCACCAGGTTCCTCTGTCCATAGAATTTCCTAGGTAAGAATACTGGAGTGGGTTGCCATTCCCTTCTCCAGGGAATCTTCCCCACTCAGGGATCAAATCCATGTCTTCTGCATTGGCAGGCGTATTCTTTATCACTTAGCCACCTGGGATTCATTTAGATTCCGGAAATCCTAGGGCCTTTAAAACTTATGCTAAATCTATTCAGCCTCTGCCCTATAAATGGAACAACAAAGCCTGGAGTACAGTACATCTTTTACAAGACAGTTTACTGTCTTGTAAACTGTAAACTTTATTGAGACCTACTGCTCAGAAGAAAAGATTTCTTTTAAAATGTTACTGCTCATTGATAATGCACCCAGCCACTCAAGAGTTCTGATGGAGATATACAACAATATTAATGCTGTTTTTCACCTGCTAACACAACATACACTCTGTCACCCATGGATGAAGGAATCATTTCAACTTTCAAGCCTTATTGTTTATGAAATACATTTCACAAGGCTACAGTTGCCATAGATAGTGATTCTTCTGATGAGATCTAGGCAAAGTCAATTGGAAATCTTCTGGAAAACTATTCGAGATGCAATTAAGAACAAAAGATCAAAATATCACATTAACAGGAATTTGGGAGAAGTTGATTCCAGCCCTCATGGATAACTTTGAAGGATTCAAGACTTCAGTGGAGGAAGTAACAGCAAATGTGGTGGAAATAACAAAGAAAACTAGAATTAGAAGTGGAACCTGGGAAGGGAGGCTCACGAAGGAGGGGATATATACATATATATATATATATAAAATTATGACTGGTTCACATTGATGTATGGCAGAGACCACCACAAAATGGTAAAGCAATTATCCTCCAACTAAAAAAATGGATTGAGAGGGTCATGTACACACTGCTATATTTAAAATGGATAGCCAACAAGGACCTATTGCACAGCACATGAAACTCTAATTAATGTCATGTGCCATCCTGGATGGGAGGGGGGTTTGAGGGAGAATGGATACTTGTATATGTATGGCTGAGTCCCTTGTTGTTCACCTGAAACTATCACAACATTGCTACTCCAATACAAAATAAAAAGTTTCAATTTTGAAAAAAATAAAAAAGTGGAACCTGAAGATGTGACTGAATTGCTGTAATCTCATGATAAAACTTGAACAGGTGAGGAGTTGCTTTTCATGGATGAGCAAAGAAAGTGGTTTCTAGAGATGGAACCTATTCCTGGTGGATATGCTGTGAAGATTGTTGAGATGACAGCAAAGGATTTAGAATGTGACATAAACTTAGTTGATAAAGCAGGACCAGGGTTTGAGAGGTTTGACTCCAATTTTGAAATAAGTTCTACCGTTGGTAAAATACTATCAAATAGCATTGTATGCTACAGAGAAATCATTCATGAGAGGAAGAGTCAATCAGTGTGATAAACTTCACTGTTGTCTTATTTTAAGAAATTGCCACAGCCACTCCCAATCTTTAGCTACCACCATCTTAATCAGTCAGCACTCATCAACATCTAGACAATATCCTCCACCAGAGGGTGAGATCTTAGCTCCCCAACCAGGGATAGAACCTGTGCCCCTGCAGTGGAAGTGCGGACTCTTAACCACTGGACTGCCAGGGAATGTGACTGTTACACGCAATGGGAAGCCAAAAAATTCCTGTGACTTATTTATTGTGGTGGTCTGAAGCTGAACTCACAGTATCTATGAAGTATGCTTATAACTGACATACAGACTGTATAAGTTTAAAGTGTACAGAGGACTTCGCAGATAGTCCAGTGGTTAAGAATCTGCCTGCCAATGCAGGGGGTAGGGGTTGGATCTCTGATCCGGGAAGATTCCACATGCCATGGGGCAACAAAGCTCGTGCAGTGCAATTATTGAAGCCCACGCGCCCTAGAGCCCATGCTCTGCAACAAGAAAAGGCACCGCAATGAGAAGCCCATGCACTACAGCTAGAGAGTAGCCCCATGTTCCTGCAACTAGAGGAAAGCCCATGTGCAGCAATGAAGACCCAGCGCAATCTAAATAAATAAGTAAAAATAAATAAAATAATAAAAAATAAAGTGTACAGCATAATGATTTGACATATATATTGTAATATGATTATCATCGTAAATTTAGTTAACATCCATCATCTCACATAGATAGACAGGAAAGAAAAAATCTCTTTTAATGAGAATTTTTAGATTTACTCTCAGCAACTTTCAAAGTATACAATATAGCAGGGTTAACTGTAGTCATCATTTTGTACATTACACCCTCAGTACTTATCTATCTTACAACTGGAAGTTTGTACCTGTCGATCACCTTCATTCAATTTTCCCATAACCCACCCCATGATCTGATCTTTTCTGAGTTTGCATCTTTTTGTTTTGTTTGATTTTTTAGATTCTGCATATAAGTGAAATCATGCAGTATTTATCTTTCTCTGTCTGATTTATTTAACTTAGTATGGTAGGTCCATCCATATTGTCACAAATAGCAGGATTTCCTTCTTTTTATGCCCAAGTAATACTCCATTGTGTACACACACACACACACACACACACGCACATATATATCACATCTTCTTTATATATTCATCTGTTGATGGATACTTAACGTTGTTTCCATGCCTTGACTGTTGTAAATAATACTGCTATGAACATTGAAGTGCCTGTGTCAATTCTAAGACATGCTTCTTTTTTTTTAATAACATTTTAACATTCCAGAAATCAGAAGTGTCTTACAATTGATAGTGAATTACAATCTGTTTGCCAAGCATCTGTCCTGATATATCTGTAATTGTGGAAACATGCAGGTATTTATCCATAGTAATTCATATTTTTGTTTTGTTTTTTGTTTTTTCACTTTTGTATTTTATTCAGAGTATAGCCATTTAACAATGTTGTGATAGTTTCAGATGCACATATAAGCATATTAAAAATTCAACACATACAGCAGATAATGTTCAGTATTGGATCACAGTTTTTCAAAAATCTGTGAAACTAAAAAAAAAAAAAAGACTGCTTTGTGCATACAAACAGCTAGACATAATACAATGGAGGAACTGTGGCAGGGTAGGAAGCAAGGTGTGATACCAGAGTCTGCTGCTGTCTTTGTTCCCTTGGACAAATCATGCACCCTCTTAAAGTTTCACTTCTCTAGATCAACTGTGTTTTCTAGCATTACTTCTTCATTAACATCCCATTGTGGTTATGCATGCATGCTACATCGCTTCAGTCATGTCCGACTCTGTGCGACCCCATAGATGGCAGCCCACCAGGCTCCTCTGTCCACAGGATTCTCTAGGCAAGAACACTGGAGTGGGCTGCCATTTCCTTCTCCAGTAATTCATATTGCCATCACTTTGGTTGGGTTATATGCACTGTTGATACTGTATCTGTTAAGTTCAGTTGCCATTTAAAACATTTGCAAAATATTATCCCACTATTGGCCATTAAAATGAAAAATTATTGTATTTGCAAAAGGCACAGAACAGCAAGGCATAAATTTGATATTAATGAAGGCTCAAATTCTTAAGTTAGGATCAAGAAGTACCAGCATCAAAACTTTCAAAACAGGTGCCTAAGACTTGAGAAATCCCAGGGACAACAGTAGAATGCTAACTAATGCAGCATTACCAACTTTCTAGATGACAAAGAGGATGGAAAAGTTTTGGGGAAAACTTGCAATAGCAAGAACCAGGTTGTGAAGGTGATACAGCTCCCAAGAAAAGTATTTCCCCAACTTCCTCTTCATGTGTGATCATGGGGAATAATGGACAAAAAAGAAACTCCCAGAGCACAAGGCCAGACTCCATAGAGGATAACAAACATGGAAATTCTTCCCATCAGTAGAATCAGAGCAATCAGGCTAGTCAAAGAATTTAATGTACTGTTAGGGGTGGGAGTCTTTGCATTATCTGCTAAGTGGACATAACAATCACTACGGATCAATGACTATTTTGGTTGTTTAGTTGCTAAGTTGTGTCCGACTCTTGCAACCCCATAGACTGTAGCCTGCCAGGCTCCTCTGTTCATGGGATTCTCCAGGCAAGAATACTGGAGTGGATTGCCATTTTCTTCTCCAGGAGATTTTCCTGACCCAGGAATTGAACCAGGGTGTCCTGCATTGCAGGCAGATTCTTTACCGACTGAACTATGAGGGAAGCCTTATTAAATAAGAGCTTCATTATAGTTACCTTCTTCCCATAACACCATCAGTTATTGGGCAGGGAGGGAGCAAATAACTACCCTTTTTTTGTTTATATTTATAGAGACCATTGGGAGCTACAGTCATTGAATTCCATTTTCCTTTTCTCCAAAACAATAGAGTCATAGTTATGATGTGGCTGCCTGGCATGGGACCGCATTTCCCAGTCTTCCTTGCAGCAAAAGGAAGCCATGTTGATGTGAGAAAGATTTCACCCGTGGAATGTGAGTAGTAATGGAACTTCAGCTTCCCTTACCTAAAAGAAATTCTCTGACTCTGGGATTCTTCTCTTTCTCTCTGCTAGCTGCAATAGTAACTAGTGACCTTAGAAGCCATGGGTTGAAGATGCCAAAATATACTACCAGCCTGTAACTTGGAACCATGATATAAAAAAGAAATAAACTTTATTCTTTAAATTAAGTTCCTAAATGCTGGCAATCCCTTTTTTAACAGCACATAGCCTTTAACCATAACTAACACACATAATTTACAACTGTTTAAACCTACAATGAAGATTAAAAATATTAGATAACTTCGAATGGGTGAAAGACTAAGTAGTTTTGTTTGGCTTGGGTTTTTTGTTTGTTTGTTTTTAGTTTAGTTTAAGGGATTCCTAGAAAAAGGTTTAAAGGCTCCTGGGACTGGTCATACTTGGTGGTCTCTGTTTCTCTACTTTCTAGTCTAACTCACCAACCTATGGTAGTCTTGATTTCTCTACCTCCAGAAAGAGGGGATGAAGGTTCCAAAAAGGCAGATATTTAATCACTTGTTCTACTCTCTACAACCTCTAGATATATCAGATGTCTTCCCTACCCATAGTTTCTTCTAAGGGAACCTCCCCTACCTTCACCTCCTCTTGTGAAACTTGCCCATACTGTGTTTCATGTGACTCAATGCACCCCATTTCCCCACCCCTGTCATGGTCATAACTGACTGAGCCAGGGTGGGCACCTGACCAATGAGCCAATCCATAGACAGGCCAGGAACCACTGATGTAGCCTGGTCCCAAACACCAAATTGGCTCTAACATACTAGTTCTTTTTAGAAAATATTCGGGGAAAAAATGGCAAAGGAAACAGAGGATGAGCACGTGTCTAGAGAGAGGCCATGAATTAGTTCCGGGACCATTCAGGAAAGAAAATAAAGTTACAGAGAAGGAGGAGCTGTGCATTGGCAGAAGCAAAGGGATACAGAATAGAACTAAGCTCTACAGAATAGAGGAAATAAGTAAAGCAGAGAGGGTATTTCTGTCTCACGTATGGTATACCAGTTGTCCTAGTTATCTGCTCTCGACTACACACACATGGGCATTGTGGATAAAATCAAACAAATATCCTTTAGAATGCATAGCTGAGATAAGATAATTAAATCTGGAAAAGGAAGAAGGAACAAAATGAAAGCTAAAACCAAAGTGGTAAGCTCGCACTGATGGAGAATTTATTGTTCTCAACAAATAAGAAGCATGGCAGGGATAAGAGATAAAGAGCTCTCTCAGTGAAAGGATGGACCATTATTCTACCCACCAACAAAGGGACATCGTGAGGACACTTGTCAATCTAAGGTTTACAATTGTCAGCACTCCCAAGTGGGACTTACATCAGCAGGGGAACAGAGATTAAATGTCTCCAATGTGGCTTCCCAGACACGTGGTACACCTTAGGTACACCAACTGTGTTTGAATAATCGAGTCTAGTCCTTATTTTGGGGAAGCCAGTCTGAGGGCAGTTATCCAATCTGTTCCATTTGCCCACACCACCAGCTGAATATTTGTACACCCCATGGAATGAGTCATGCCTATGAAGACAAAGTTGGGGAAAGCTATCTGAAGTGCTGACAGGTGTTTTGTGTGAGGTTTTAGCAGCTTGGGCCCACTCTGCTGTTTTTGATAGACTTATCAATAAGATTAAGGGCAAAGAAAAAAAAGATTAAGGGCAATGGTGATCAAACTGTGGCCACAGCTGACTAGCAGAGAACAGTAAACCCAGCAGTCAGTTAAAATAGAAGTGTTAGTCGCTCAGTCGTGTCCGACTCTTTGCAACCCCGCGGACTGTAACCAGCCAGGCTCCTCTATCCACAGAATTCTCCAGGCAAGCGTACTGGAGTGGGTTGCCATTTCCTACTCCAGGGATCAAACCCAGGTCTCCTACATTGCAGGCAGATTCTTTACCATCTAAGCCACCAGGGCTAGGGCCAAAATATAAAGTGTGAAGCAAAACAGTTAAGGAGAGCCACACGGGGGACATTTTCCTTCGTGAGGAAGGCTCCAGAGATGGTTCTAAAAAACAAAATGTAATTAGTGTCCCTCCCTTCTCTGCTCATCTTGGCATCTGAGGCACTCCCTCCCCAAGTGCTGATGTTGTTCTCCACAAAATTGATGTGGCTCATTTCAGCAGCCATAACTTCACCTTTTTCTGATCATCTATCACTCATAACCAAACCAATGGTCCACAAAGATCAGGTGCAAGAGGGACAAGGGTTTTTTTTGTTTTTTTGTTTTTCCCCTTTATTTATTTATTTATTTTTTCAGTGGGTTTTGTCATACATTGATATGAATCAGCCATAGATTTACACGTATTCCCCATCCCGATCCCCCCTCCCACCTCCCTCTCCACCCGATTCCTCTGGGTCTTCCCAGTGCACCAGGCCCGAGCACTGGGACAAGGGTTTTTTAAAAATAAAACTTAGACCTGGACTTCCCTGGTGGTCCAGTGGTTTGAGAATTCACCTGCTGAGGCAGGGAACACAGGTTAGACCCCTGGTCCGGGAAGATTCCAGATGCCGCAGGACAGCTAAGTCCGTGACTCAAAACTACTGAGCCCATATGCTGCAACCACTGAAGCCTGCATGCCCTCAAGCCTGTATTCTGCAACAAGAGAAGCCACCACAATGTGAAGCCCTTGCACCGCAACTAGAGATTAGCCCCCAATCGCCACAACTAGAGAAAGCCTGCGTGCAGCTACAAAGACCCAGCACAGCATACATAAATAAATAATTTTTAAAAAACATTAAAAAAACTTAGACCTATTATGTCCCCCTACTTTGGCCCATGTGGGTCACTGTAGGAAGGCTCAGTGAACAGTATACTCAATCAAGTGGTCATTATCTTTATGATTTAGACCATGGCAGTGCAACAGAGAATCCAGATAGCTGAACCAAAATTGTTTCAGTCCTCTTGGCCCTTAATAGACTTAGTTGCCGTCCAAGAAGTGCATCAACTAGGCTGGCTTGGGGTTGCCCCTAGGGAAAAAAAGAAGCACCATGCCTAGAGATGATCAGGATGGAGTTCTAACTTTTCAAAAGTTGACCTTGGCTGCCTAAGAAGTGGGGCTTCCCAGGTGACACCGTGGTAAAGAACCTTCCTGCCAATGAAGATGTTAAGAGACACGGGTTCCATCCCTGGGTCGGGAAGATCCCCTGGAGGAGGAAATGGCAACCTACTCCAGTATTGTTGCCTGGAGAATCCCACGGACAGAGGAGCCTGGTGGGCTATAGTCCATGGGGTTGCAAAGAGTCGGACACGACTGAGCACACACACACCTAAGAAGCAACTGGATGATCCCCTTTTGGGGGCAAACTGCCCTCAGGGACCAAACTGCTTTCAAAGGTGTACAGACCAGGAAGAGGTGAGGGAAATAGAGTCAGAAATCTTTTTAAGTTGATTTTTAGGAGGCTGGTTAAAACCCCACCGGATGCCTGTGGGCGACAGAAGCATGGGGGAATAATGGAATACCTTGACAATCAGCCCATTGTATGTGGCTTTACCCACAAAAGGGGCATTATTGTCAGCCTGCAAATATTTGGGGAGCTGATCACATGACACAGGTTAGCTTCAAGGGCCACAGTGATTGGTTGGGACTCAGCTGATCAGACTAGAACTTCAGGACAGTAGCCTGAAAAAGTGTCAACGTCAGTGAGTCCCCACTGATAGATCTTGGGGGTGGGGGCGGTGGTCAAAGGTCAAATGTAAATCTTCTGGGACTAGACGGAGTCAGTGCCTCATGTAATGTAGCCTCCCTCATTGTGAGACAAATGGGTCAGCTTTTGACAAGCGTCATGAGACTGGCAGGAAGTGGCAGCCTCTGCCATAGAAGCAGATGTTTATTTTGTATGCAATCTGTGAGGGTGGATGTGTTGCCATGTCTGATCTAAACTGCAGTGGTGATCATCTGGGCAGTGTGGCCTTGATTAGTAGCTTGATTTTCAGATGGTCTCATCTGGCCTTTCCATGGGCATTGACATGAGTGACCCAGATGGTCTGATTAGAAGTCATGATTTGCTTCCACAGTATATGGCCACAAAGAGGGATGTCTTTGATCTATTGTTTTCCAAGTGGCAGACCAGGCAACTAGGCCATTGGCAATAGCCAAGAAGTCAGTGAAAACAGAACAAGGTCCATCAAAGGGAATATTGGTCAGAGCTATGAGAATGGCCTTGAGTTCTGCCCCACTAAGTGGAGCCATCTTCATATTTGGTTCTGTATGGCTGGTGGTGAAGTTGAATAGCTGCAGCATCTCAGTAGACCCCACTGGGTTTCAGTTCGAACCATCAGTGAACCAGGCCCAGGCATTCAGGGAACTTCTGTGAGTCAAGGGTCCCATTAGCTTTATTTCTAGCAACAGAGTGGGGGATAAATTATCTCCCAAAGGGACAGCTGTCACTATTTCATTTAATGTTGAGATCCTGTTTGGGCCAGGCAGGCTACTTTCTTGAATATACCATTTCCTTTTGACAAGTGAAGCTTATTGGACCCATCCCACCTTATTAGTCATGGAATTCAAGTTGACCTAATGGCAATATCAGGTTGGAGAGTCACAAAGCCTCCATGGGTCAGGAGTTCAGTTTTGACAAGAGCCTAGGAGAAAACTAATAGCTATTAATACTTTTCTAAAGGGTTGTTTCTAGCAGCCATGTCAAGGAGGTGATTAGTCCAAAACCCCAAGGAGAATTTCTGGGGGGAGGCTGCCTCCCTTTGCCAGAAACTTTAATCAGCAAAATCATCTGTCATAATCATTAAATTTATAGGACCCTAAACCCTGATGTTGGGAGGGATTGGGGGCAGGAGGAGAAGGGGACGACAGAGGATGAGATGGCTGGATGGCACCACCGACTCGATGGACATGAGTTTGAGTAAACTCCGAGAGTTGGTGATGGACAGGGAGGCCTGGCGTGCTGCGATTCACGGGGTCACAAAGAGTCGGACACGACTGAGCGACTGAACTGAATTGAACTGAAAGGTAGAATGCACACCATAGCTTGTAAGACAGCTTCAAACATGGTCTGTTGGCATAAGCCCCATTCAAAGGATGCTGACTAGCAGTTTAGCTGATATAAAAGGCCACATAGCATGCCCTGTGGGTCACATACCATTTCCAGTACCCAAAGGGTCCCATGAGGTGCTGGGCTTCCTGTTTGGTTTGGAGGGCCAAAGAGGGAGCCATTTTTCCCATGATTGCCACAGGGATTGAGTTTTACAAATCCACTCACTTAATCTCAAGAAACCTTGTCTGGTGAGAAGGCCCCTGAATTTTTTCAGGTTTTCCTCATGGTTATCTCCATGGTATGATAGCTTAACTATCAAGGTCACTGAGCCTGAGGCTTTTGACTTGCCAACAAGGCATCATCCATATAGCAAAAGCTTTGGACATGGAAGGTAGAGGAACTTATACTAAATCCTGACTCACCAACTGGTGGCAAGTGGCAGGGGAGCTTAGATATATATCCCTGGGGGATACTATAAACATATATAGGAGGCCTTGCTACTTGAATGTGAACTGACCTTGTTCCTCAAATGTCAGTAAGATGGCACAGAACATGTTTGTGACATCTAAGACTGCATACCACCTGTCATCAGCCTGTGTAATGGATTCAGTTGCAGTCACTATGTCTGAAACAGCCTGGGCTTTGGGAGCAACAGTTGAAATCAGTTGGTAATAATCTGCTATAAGCCTTTAGCTTTTGTTAGTCTTTTTTTTTGTTTGTTTGTTTTTTTTACTGGTCATTAAGGGCTGTCATTTTGAGATCTCTGATGTCTTTAAGTCTTTAATCAAGGCTGTGATTTCCCTTTCTCTTCCTGGGGGGTTTGTTAGCTTCTGGTGAATCATAAGAGGTAGATTGAAAAACTATTTACACCTCTGCTATAGACTATATTTCTGTCTTTTCCCAAAATTTATATGTTGAAATCTAACCCCCAAGGTAATAGCTTTAGGAGATAGGGCCTTTGGGAGGTGATTAGGTCATGAGGGTGGTGCCCTCATGAATGAAATAAGTGCCCTTATAAAAGAGACCTCAGAGAGTTCCCTTGCCCCTTTTTCCAGGTGAGGACACGGCAAGAAGGTGATCCAGAACGTGGGTCCTCACCAGACAATGAATCTGTTAGCACTTTGGTCTTGGACTTGCCAGACTCATTTGTGTTGTTTATAAATCACCCAGTCTGTGTTATTCTGTTATAGCATCCTGAACTGACCAAGACAACTTCCCACTAGTGTTTCTGTCTATGCTGCTCTTCCCAATGTCAAAAATCATCTCTGGCACTTATGGGATGAAGATATAACACACCAATTCCTACTATACATTCAGATGAGGAAGCAAAAATGACAGTACTTTAAATTGGCCTAATGGACCCCATTGATTAGATTTCCTTCCCCACTGTCAACCATGCCTAAATACTGTTATCTAGATCTGAGGGCCTTTTCCTTCCTCAGATCCCATAGGATAGTGACTGGGCATCTGTATCCAACAGAGCCATAATGGTTTGAATCCCTCACTTCTCCCAAATTTCCCTTCGATGGGTGCATAAGGTTTTCAATCCCGCTTGGGGTAAGTAAAATCTTGGCCCTAATTCTAAATCATTTTTTTCCTAAAAGTGGCCAAGGTTAGGGTAGTGGAGGGAGAGACTGGGGACATAGAGGGAGGGAGTGGGTCTGTGCTATTAAAGAAAAAGGGCTTTGCAATTGAGCAGCATAGCAACAGCTCATGATGCAACCAAACCAACTTCACTGTTTTTAATCCACCCAACATTTTACATCAAGCAGCAAAGATCTTTATGGCTGACACCATTGATTTCAACTTTGGGGACCCCTTCACACTAGTTATAACCAGTGTGGCTTCCTGGCTGAAGCTAATGGGTTTGTACCTGCTGGATTACAGGGGCTTGACTTGCACAACAGTGACCTTCTTTGAGGATTTCACCTTAATCCAGGGCTTCTGTTGCCCCATCACCAAGACAACATCTCTTACGTTCTCACCTGGTTTCAACACGAGGGGAATTTTCCAGGGCAGTAGGGTTGACTGTAAGAATCTACCTAGCTTTGATCCAGTCAATGTCTCATTCTCCAGTGGGTTATCTTCACCAGAATTTTAAACCCAATCTCAGGCAGTAAGAGCCTAAAGACTAGTCAATGCCTCATTTGTGGATTCCCATGGTAGTTTTCCTGTTTGGGGGAAGTCTCCCTGGGAGGCCCGAAGTTCCTTTATAGGAGCCAGAAGCAACTGTAAAAACTTCTGAGACCTTTCACTGTCCTCTCCTAGTAGATCTAAGGCAGATATGATAGACCTCTGCCAGGGGGCTGAATCAGAGGACAGAACAGCTGTTGCCTTCTTCCTTGAGAAGCATTACTAGCCTCACTCCCTCATCTCCCAAGTGAAGCAGCCAAACTTCTAAAATTTTGCCTGGTTTCTGTCCATAGTGTCCATGAATTCCCCTCCTTTCACACTTCTCTGCAACTGTTGTGTGAAAGAGGACAGAATCTTTTGCACACCTTGGATAAATCTTAGTGCTGTTATGTTGTATATATATAAATATACCATGAAAAAAAAGTTTTAAATAAGACTGAATGAGAAAAACTAATCTAAGTAGAATTAAAGTGTACGTATCCTTCGGTGGAAGACAATTTCCCATAGGTCTCTCATGTTTATACACATCTTGCAAGTGAGGCAGTGACTATTTGTTTAGTTTAATGTAGTTCCACTTCTTTATCTTTGCTCCTGTTCCTGTTTCTGCTGTCATATTAAAAAAAAATCATTGTGAAAACCAACATCAAGGAAATTTTCCCCTATGTATTATTCTGGGAGTTTTATAGTTTTGGGTCTTACAATTAAGTCTTCAATCTATTTTGATCTTATTTTATGATGTAAGATTAATTAATTGTAATTAATAATATTTAAATTATAATATAATTTTATTATATCATGTAAGATAGCAGTCCAGTTTCATTCTTCTGTACAGAGATATCCAGATTTCCCAACAGCATTTATTGAAGAGCCTATCCTTTCTCCATTATGTATTGGTGCCCTTAGCAAAGATTAGTTGACCATGTATGTATGGGTTTATTTCTGGTTTCTCTATTTTGTCCCATTGGTCTATGTGTCTGTTTTTATGCCAGTACTATACTGTTTTAATTTCTGTGCTTTGTAATATAGTTTGAAATCAGGAAGTGTTATGCCTCTGGCTTTGTTCTTCTTTATCAGAATTCCTTTGGCTATTTAAAGTCTTTTGTGGTTTCATATGAATTTTAGGATTTTTTTATATTTCTGTGAAAAATGCTAATGGGATTTTGACAGGGATTACTCTAAATTTGTAGATTGCTTTGGGAACCACAGACATTTAACAATATTAAGTCTTCCAGTTGAAGTGGAGAATATGAGACCCCAAAATATGCCTTTTTGCACAAAAGAATTATTTTGACAGGTTATTTTCAAGAAACAGCAGACACAGGAGAAGTTCTGAAAAACAATAGAAGCTATTTTTTGTAAGGGACATTTAAATTTATAAAGGAAATTTCCATTTGTAAGTGTGTCTCCCTCTCTGTAACAGGAAAAGAATAACAGCTCTAAATCACAGGAAATGCTCGTCAATGGAGAAGGCATCGACTTAAAGCTGTAAACAAACTTACTCTCGTTTACTGTGCTTTTTCAGATATCCTCCCATAACTGGCTCCCTTGCCCTCTAACACTGTTCTTTTGCCTTTAACTACAGATAATAGTCAAGGTGATGTCTTGGGCTATTTCAGAGTTACTCATTTTTCCTGGGTATCTCCCAAGTAACAAGAGGTTATTAAACAACATGTTATTAAACTTATGTTTTTCTCTTGTTAATGTCTTTAGTACTTCCCTGATGGTCCAGTGGTTAAGAATCCTCCTGCCAAAGCAGAGGACACAGGTTCAATCCCTGGTCTGGGAAGATTCCACATGCCATAGGCAACTAAAGCCCATGTGCCACAACTACTGAGCCAGTCCAGCAGTCCATACAGTCCGTAGGGTCACAAAGAGTCAGACATGACTGAAGCAATTGAGCACACAACAAGGGAAAAACAAGCAGAAGTTTATTAGCATGTGTATCATGCACACACTGGGAGCACTCGAAGATGAGTAACTCAAAGGGGAGGTTAGAACTTGGCTTACACAGTGTCAGAATAAAAGACCAATACCTTTCTAGAGATACAAGACAAAGGAGAAGGACTTTGAGTTTCTAGGGTGGCAAATAGTGGGAAGACAAATGCTTGGGGGGAACTAGTGGAAGATAAGGACTACTTAGGTTTTGTATGTAGATCCCTCTGGCCTTGTCTCTGACTCTATGAGGGTCTAGAGTTGTCCACAGTTATTAACTTTTCTCATTCTTGGGGGGGAAAAGAGAGCGGAAGGGGAAAGCCTCTTCAAATTTATATCCTGCTTTTAGGCACATAGAGACCTTTTCATGTATCTGCTTCTTCTCAGTTGCTTTAAACTCAAATTGATCCTTATGGCACAGTGGCATATTTTGGAGTGGCATATTCTGCTATCCTTCAGCGCTTAGCATTTATAATTGCCCTTCACATATTTTATTCCCCTGCACTTCATTCTGATGTCCTCAAGTGTATCTCCAGTACCTAGCCTGAAACACAGTGGGTGCTGACTTGAACTACCTTAAAATTACTGCACTTAACCTTCGCTCGACAAATGCCAGAAAATGAGTGTCCAAAAAAACTATCAACAGAGGCCTATCAACAGAGTTCTAGAGGCCAAGGTCCCCAGTACAGTCCTTTATTCATACATTTTTCATTTTATATTGTATTTGTGTTTGAGAATTCATTGTTAATCTCTTGACAAACTGATTTACATTATAGCAAGTTGCATCCCCACTCAGAGATTATTTGCATTTAAAAGCAAAGGCTGAAAAGGGGAATTCCTATTGCCAGGGAGGAATTCCAAGTATCTGTTGCTGGCCAATGAGGTGAATTTTTCTGAAGGGGCCAGAAACTGTTGGGGAAGGGTTGGCGGGGGGAGGGGGGGGAACTACCAAATCAAGCCATAGAAGGAAGTGATTTTATTTTGATTGTAACTAGCAACAAGGGGTATCCTGAAGACTTGAACGGAGTCCTAAGGAGATCTGAATTTGGAAAGAGAAGGCGAGTGAATGTACTAGCACTTAAAGAGTTAAAGAGAAATTATGCTTCTGCCAGCAGTTCCTGGGACTCTGTCCAAGCAGCATGCTGTCAGCAGCATCAGCCGGCAGGAACGCATAATCTTCCACCCTTAGGTTTCGGTGGGTAATATTAGCTTAAAAAACACTCCAGATTTTTCGTGTTCATGTGGTATAACTCACTTCAGACATGCCCCTTTCTCCAATAGTCACCTCCTACACTTGAGGAAATTTCTTTCTTTCTCTCCTTCTCCCCTTCCCCCCTCCCCCTCTCCTCTGCTTCCTCCCTCCCACTCTGTCTTTCTCTTCTCTCTCTCTTTTTTTCAACACAGCATCTAATTCAGGAAACCAACCAGCATCTCCCAGGAGAGAAAGGCAGCTTTTCAGATTGGAGAGTCGCTTTTCTTTCATTTACCATCATTCTTTGAGTTAAAGGAGTACAATGGCCTCAGGTTTTAACATTTCTGGAATCAAAGGTACTACCAAATTCTCTCCTTCCCCCTTAAAAGGTCTTATTAAATTGATGGTCAACCAATGACATGGCATGTTAGGGTGGAGGAAAGACAAGCCACAAAAACACCCTCACTGTTATTATTTTCATCCTGGTAAGAAGTATGTTAATTCGCTGAGGAGCAACCCCTCCCCCCATCTCTGCCGAAGAACAAAGCAAAAAGACGTCTCATGCACTATACTGTAGTGTATTTCAAATCAACAAAATTAATTATATGCAAAACTCCATGATGTATATAGAGCTGACTAATTCAGTTCAACTAAAGCATATTGAGGCTTAAATGGAGCTGGCACTAAGGTTACAAAGAATAAATCATGGCCTCAACTTTAAGTAGCTCAGTGTGGTCAGGGAGACAGTCTACAGATAATCATAAAACAGTATGGAAAGCACTGTAATAGGAGTTCAGAAGAAGAAACAGTAAAAATTTTCTGGTGAATGGAACTTTAAGTTCTTTACAGAGAACTGCAGTAGCTTTCAAGCCCATTGTCTCATCCTACAGTGAGTAACATCTTTTTTTAACTTATTTATTTTTTAAATGAAGGATAATTGCTTTACAGAATTTTGTTGTTTTCTGTCAAATTTCAACATAGTAACACATTTTTATTGAAGTTTTTATTGAGGTAATTGTGGATCCTCATGCAATTGTAAGAAATCATACAAACAGATCCTGTGTATCCTTTGCCCAATTTCCACCAACAGCAATATTTTGGAAAACTGTATAATAATATCACAACTAGGATATTGATATAATCCACTGATATTATTCCGATTTCCCCAGTTTCACTTTACTTGAGTGTGTGTAAGTTCTATACAATATGATCACCTGTGTAGGCTCATCTACCCACCACCACAGTCAAGATACAGAAGAGTCCCAACAAGGATCCCTCCTCTGATTGCCCTTTTATAATCACACCCACCTCTCTCCCACTCCTGTCCCTGACTCCCTGAATCATTCGTTTGTTCTACATTTCTAAAATCTTGCCACTTCAAAAATGTTCTATAAATGCAATCACACAGTATGTAACCTTTTGATACTGGCTTTTTGTGTTCAGTGTAATTCTCTGGAGATTCAGCATGGTATGGAATACTACACGGTATGAAATTTCATAATATGGAATATCACAGTCTGTTTACCATTCATCAGTTGAAGAACAGCTGGGCTGATTCTAGTTTTAGGCTATTACAAATATAGCTGTTATGAACATTCACATACAGGTTTTTGTATGGACACAAGTTTTCATTTCTCTGGGATAGTGCTCAGGAGTGTAATTGCTGAGTTTTATGGTAGTTGCATTTTTAATTTTTTGAGAAACTGATAAACTGTTTTCCAGAGTGCCTATACAATTTTACACTCCTGGGGCTTCCCTGGTGGCTCAGTGGTAAACAATCTGCCTACCAATGCAGGAGACATGGGTTTGATCCCTAATCCAGGAAGATCCCATATGCCATGGAGTACCTAAGCCCATGGACCACAACTCTTGAGCCTGTGCTCTAGAGCCTGAGAGCCCCAACTACTGAGCCCATGTGCTGCAGCTACTGAAACCTGAGCCCTCTAGAGCCACCACAATGAGTAGCCCGCATACCCAACTAGTAGCCCCCATTCATCTCAACTAGAGAAAAAAAACCCATGCAGCAACGAAGACCCAGCACAGCCAAAAATAAAATAAAATAAATTTTTACACTCCTACCAGCAACATATGAGAGATCCAGTTTCTCTGTATCCTCTCCAGCATTTGGTGTTGTCATTGTTTTCAATTTGTAGCCAGTTGGATATGTGTGTAATGATATCTCATTGTGGTCTTAAGTTGAATTTCCCTAATGGTTAATAATGTTCTACATCTTTTCCTGTGCCTATTTGCCATCTGGATGTCCTCTTCAGTGAAGTGCCTCTTTATGTCTTTGGCCCATTTTCTAATTGGGTTTTTTGTTTTCTTTACTATTGGGTTTTGAGAGATTAAAAGTGTGTGTGTGTGTGTGTGTGTGTGTGTGTGTATCTTAGTGTGTGTGTGTGTGTGTGTGTGTATCTTAGTGTGTGTGTGTGTGTGTGTGTGTGTATCTTAGTGTGTGTGTGTGTGTGTGTGTGTGTGTATCTTAGTGTGTGTGTGTGTGTGTGTGTGTGTGTGTGTGTGTGTGTGTGTGTGTGTGTGTGTGTGTGTGTGTGTGTGTCTCCTAGATGGCAATCCTTAGATATGTGGTTTGCAAATACTTTCTCACAGGCTATAACTTGTCTTTTCAGAGCAAGAGTTTTTAATATTGATGATATCCAATTAACATTTCTTTTTATGGCTCATGCTTTTGATATCAAGTTTAAGAACACTAGCCCTAGATCCTGAAGATCTTCTCCTATTGGTGCATTCCACAAAAGCCTGCTACTAATTTCTGAGAAATCAAACAGTGGAAGGCAAGCAGTAAGTCAGAATTTAGCAAGAATACTATATGAGTGTGCTTGGGTTCCCGTAACAAAATGCCACAACATAGGTAGCTTAAACAACAGAAATTTATTTGCTCACAGTTCTGGAGGTTGGAAAGCCAAGATCAAGGTGTTGTCAGGATTTGTTTTTCTGGTGAGACCTCTTTTCCTGGCTTGTAGACAGCTACCTTCTTGCCCTGTTTCCACATGGCCTTGTTGCTATTGTTGTTCAGTTGCTCAGTTGTGTCCGACTCTTTGTGATCCCGTGGACTGCAGCACACCTGGCTTCCCTGTCCTTCACCATCTCCTGGAGCTTGCTGAGACTCATGTCCATTGAGTTGATGATGCCATCTAACCATCTCGTCCTCTGTTCCCCCTTCTCCTCCTGCCTCTAATCTTTCCCAGCATCAGGGTCTTTTCCAATGAGTTGGCTCTTCGAATCAGGTGACCAAAGTATTGGAGCTTCGGCTTCAGCATCAGTCCTTCCAATGAATATTCAGGGTTGATTTCTTTTAGGACTGACTGGTTTGATCTTCTTGCGTCCAAGGGACTGTCAAGAGTCTTCTCCAACACCACATTTAGAAGCATCAATTCTTCAGCATTCAGCCTTCTTTATGGTCCAACTCTCACATCCATACATGACTATTGGAAAAACCAGTAGACACATGGCCTTGTGTCTGTGTAAATAGGGGAGAGAGAGAGCTTTCTGGTATCTCTTTGTCTTATAGGGACACAGTCCCATTGGATTAGGGCCCCAGCCTTATGACTTCATTTAACCTTAACTACCTCTCTAAAGGCCTTGTCTCAAAATGAGTTTAAGTCTTAAGAGTCAGGAACTCTAAGCTTGGGGGCCCTTGGTGGAGGCCATTTTCTGCCACGTGGACTAGGAAGTGGGGCCTGGTGGATTTGACATGAGAAAGAAAATGCAACAGATGCAAAGAAAGAGAAAGCAGCAGAAATAAGGGACAGAGAAGATTCCTGCTCCAATCCCTCTCTTGCTGTGTCCTGGCCTTGGGTACTATGGAACATCCCTGAATAAGCTGCCCTTTTTGCTTTGAGGAAGGTGAAGGGGACAGGGAAGGAGGAGGAGGAGAAAGCAGCATTCTGGACCTCCTGCCCAATCTCTCCTGCCTATTTTCAGTCCCTTCGGAACTGCCCTTCTTGGCTGGCACACTCTTTAGAGCGGTTCAGTCTAAAATACAATGTAAGCCACACACTTAATGTTGAATGTTCTTACAGCCATATTTTAAAAAGTATAAAAAGACAGGTGAGATAAATTTTAATAATATATTACATTTAACCCAGTATATCCAAAATACTATCATTTCAACATGCAACTGAAGTTTTTAATGACCCCAGGTGATTCTCATTCAAAAGACAGGAAACATACTCTTGGTCACCTCAGGAGGCCTAGAAATTCCACTGAAAGGTGGGGGCTAAAGGAAGGTCTGTAGCTGGGCTAAGCCTTGGGCCTCTCAATGGTAGCTCAGTGCCCTCGGTGAGGGCAGCCATGTGAGAATTCCAGGTTTCAGTTTGCCAGCACCTTAACCACCTCCCTGAGACTTCTTCTAAGTCTGTGATTCTAGTTAACTCCCTAAAAGCTAAGAGTAAGGACTTTCTTCTTCATCAACATCATCCATCTACCTACCTACCTACCTACCTACCTACCTATCCATCCATCCATCTCTATCATCTATTATCAGATGAGCTCTGGAGTCAGAAATCTCTGTTTTGCTTCTGTGTCTCTTATTAGCTCCATGATCTTGGGCAAGTTATCTCAACTTCTGTGAGATCCTCTTTCCACACCTGTAAAGTGGGGATAATGACAGTACCCCACCTATCACTCACGGGGTGAAGATTAAGCAAGTGAAGTATGCGAAATGTGAGAAGTGAGAAAAACACAGTAGCAAATGTTAAGTGCTCCATCGTTGGTGGCCATTACTATGGCCTTCCTCTCTAAAGGACCAACAGCTTTCTAGCAGCTAATCGAAAGAAGAGAAAACATAACATATAAAGAATAAAGAAACAGAGACACTTCCAATTTTGATGTGGGACAATACCTAAGGTTTAGCACAGAAGTTCCAGTCCACATTTGGGTTTCCACTTGAAGGCCAAAATAAAATGAAAGCGCTTCCCTTGTCTCAGCACACTAAATTTTGCACATTAAACACTAAACTGTTTGCACACTAAATTTTGAACATGGGCTACTCAGATGAACTTCTTCTTGGGTAATAGTCTTTTCTCCTTCCCTTTCCCACAGGTTAAGGGAAATCTGTAGACCTTTTAGCATCCTCATTAAACACACACACACTTTTCATTTTCCCTACCAGTCACAGCTCTTTGCATCTGTCATTCATAGCGATTTTCCCCTGTAGCATACATAAGTCATTTTAAACAGACATTCTGGAAATTACCTTTACTGTTGTTAAAAGAACCCCTAAGGGGATTGGTAAGTGTATTTGGCTGAAGTTCACCTACATCCCCACTGAGTTAAATAAATGCCCCCATTACAATGGAAGGAGAGAAATAAACAGCAGAAAATTCAAGCTGGGAAAGAATTTAGAAAATATTCAACATAATCTTTCTTAAATTATACCTGAGGAAATGAGCCCAGAGAGACTGGCAGCACAGGCTTCTAGTATGTTCCCCAGTCCACACCTGCCCAGTGACACTTGCCATGTTGCCTTATGGTTCCTAGGGTGTCTATCTTGTCTGCGATCCTCTGAGGTCATCAGAGCAGGGACTGAGTCTTATACATCCAAGTCTCCAGCACTGTAACTTGAGACATGGTTCAGTTCAGTTCAGTTCAGTCGCTCCAGTCATGTCTGACTCTTTATGACCCCATGAATTGCAGCACGCCAGGCCTCCCTGTTTATCACCAACTCCCAGAATTTACCCAAACCCATGTCCATTGAGTTGGTCATGCCATCCAACCATCTCATCCTCTGTCATCCCCTTCTCTTCCTGCCCTCAATCTTCCCCAGCAACAGGGTCTTTTCAAATGAGTCAGCTCTTAGCTTCAGGTGGCCAAAGTATTGGAGTTTCAGCTTCAACATCAGTCCTACCAATGAACACCCAGGACTGATCTCCTTTAGGATGGACTGGTTGGATATCCTTGCAGTCCCAGGGACTCTCAAGAGTCTTCTCCAACACCACAGTTCAAAAGCATCAATTCTCTGGTGCTCAGCTTTCTTTAGAGTCCAATTCTTACATCCATACATGACTACTAGAAAAACCATAGCCTTGACTAGACAGACCTTTGTTGACAAAGTAATGTCTCCGCTTTTTAATATGGTATCTAGGTTGGTCATCACTTTCCTTCCAAGGAGTAAGCGTCTTTTAATTTCATGGCTGTAATCACCACCTGCAGTGATTTGGGAGCCCCCAAAAATAAAGTCACCCACTGTTTCCCTATCTATTTCCCATGAAGTGATGGGACTGGATGCCATGATCTTAGTTTTCTGAATGTTGAGCTTTAAGCCAACTCTTTCACTCTCCTCTTTCACTTTCATCAAGAGGCTCTTTAGTTCTTCTTCACTTTCTGCCATAAGGGTGGTGTCATCTGCATATCTGAGGTTATAGATATTTCTCCCGGCAATCTTAATTCCAGCTTGTGCTTCCTCCAGCCCAGCGCTTTTCATGATGTACTCTGCATATAAGTTAAATAAGCAGGGTGACAATATACAGCCTTGATGTACTCCTTTTCCTATTTGGAACCAGTCTGTTGTTCCATGTCCAGTTCTAACTGTTGCTTCCTGACCTGCATACAGGTTTCTCAAGAGGCAGGTCAGGTAGTCTGGCATTCCCATCTCTTTAAGAATTTTCCACAGTTTATTGTGATCCACACAGTCAAAGGCTTTGGCATAGTCAATAAAGCAGAAATAGATGTTTTTCTGGAACTCTCTTCCTTTTTTGATGATCCAGCAGATGTTGGCAATTTGATCTCTGGTTCCTCTGCCTTTTCCAAAACCAGTTTGAACATCTGGAAGTTCACGGTTCATGTATTGCTGAAGCCTGGCTTGGAGAATTTTGAGCACTATTTTACTAGTGTGTGAGATGAGTGCAATTGTGCGGTAGTTTGAGCATTCTTTGGCATTGCCTTTCTTTGGGATTGGAATGAAAACTGACCTTTTCCAGTCCTGGGGCCACTGCTGAGTTTTCCAAATTTGCTGGCATACTGAGTGTAGCACTTTCACAGCATCATCTTTTACGATTTGAAATAGTTCAACTGGAATTCCATCACCTCCACTAGCTTTGTTCATAGTGATGCTTCCTAAGGCCCACTTGACTTCACATTCCAGGATGTCTGGCCCTAGGTGAGTGATCACACCATCGTAATTATCTGTGTCGTGAAGATCTTTTTTGTACAGTTCTTCTGTGTATTCTTGCCACCTCTTCTTAATATCTTCTGCTTCTGTTAGGTCCCTACTATTTCTGTCCTTTATTGAGCCCATCTTTGCATGAAATGTTCCCTTGGTATCTCTAATTTTCTTGCAGAGATCTCTAGTCTTTCCCATTCTATTGTTTTTCTCTATTTCTTTGCATTGATCGCTGAGGAAGCCTTTCTTATCTCTCCTTGCTATTCTTTGAGACATTGTAGGTGGCGAGTAAATATCTAATCAGTGAGTGAAATGCTTTTGGACTTGTCACAGTCCATCTTGGCTTGGTGTCTGGCATTAATGAAAGATCAGAATGAGGGTTTTAGTGCCCCTCTTTTGGGTTCCCAGGGTTTGTCTGTGTTCTCTGATATGCATTTGCTCTTCCTGGGGCCAAATTTTTATAAAAGGCGGCAGAGTAGAGTGACTGGGGTCCCAGGCATAACATGAAACACAATTATCTGATGGGGATTCCAAAGTGTGATGAGAATTAAAAACCCTCAATGAACTGCACCTTAGAATGGCCATTTTCACTACCTAGTGAAAAGATCTTGCCTGAGAATGAAGCCTAAAGAGAGGACATGGGCATTAAGAGGAGAGAAAGTCATTTTTCTGATGACATCATCTGAGGACCTGCACCCAATCATGCCTGAATGAAGTCAGTACATCTGCATTTGCTCTTATGAGTCAATATACTGACTTTTTATGGAAATCAAGCTGAGTGAGGCTTCTGCCACTTGCCGTCAAAGAGCATTGGTTAATAAAATAAAGACCAAGGACTTTCCTGGCAGTCCAGTGGTTAAGACTTCACCTTCCAGTGCAGCGGGAATGGGTTCGATTCCTGATCAGGAAGCTAAGATCCCATATGTCTTGTGGCCAAAAAACCAAAACATAAAACAGAAACAATATTGTAACAAATTCAATAAAGACTTTAAAAATGGTCCACATCAAAAAAGATCTTTAAAAAAATAAAGACCAAATAACTAGAAAACAATAAAAGCCAACTCATGTGCAGTGTTAACACTGGATGGTACTGATCACAAAGACAATAGAAGTCCAGAGGCACAAGAGCTGGGACGAAGTTAATGGAGGTAATTGGAGTTGGACTGGGTGTGATCCCTGTTGTGATAATAATGAAGCATCAAGGACTGTGACTGGCACCTTATAGTAGTATGGTGTGGTATTATATGGTATAGAATCAGGAATATTACATAAGAAAGGAAGAAGGGTGGGCCAAAAGAAATGTTAGCTTTTATCCTTTTTGAAGATTAAGAGGGCTGATGGAGGGGGCAGAAAATCAATGTGGTACAAGACTGTTAGATTTAGACAGTCATCCAAGTCTACCCTAGCATTTCGGCTGAACACAATCTACTCTCTAGAGCAGTGGTTCTCAATTTTGGTTGTCCGTTAGAATCACTTAAAGAGCTTTAAAAAATCCAGATACCATATATACAATTGAATATTATTCAGCTATTAAAAAGGAGTGTGTGCCAAGTCATTTCAGTTGTATCTGACTCTGTGACCACATGGACTGTAGCCCACCAGGCTCCTCTGTCCATGAGATTCTCCAGGCAAGAATACTGGAGTGGGTTGCCATGCCCTTCTACAGGGGATCTTCAAGACTCAGGGATCGAACCCATGTCTCTTATGTCTCCTGCACTGGCAGGTAAGTTCTTTACCACTAGTGTCACCCGGGAAGCCCATTAAAAAGGTGGGACGCCTGCTATTTGCAACAGTATGGATGAAACTTGAGGGCATTATGCTAAGTAAAATAAGTCAGATAGAGAAAGATAAATACTGCATGATTCCCACTTATATGTGGAATCTGAAAAATTCAAACTCGTAGAAACAGAGTTGAATGATGGTTACCAGGGGTTGAGCTGTGGGGGAAAATAGAGAGATATCTGTCCAAGGGCACAACTTTTCCATTTTAAGATAAGTAAGTTCTGGGGATCTAATGCACATCAGAGTGACTAAAGTTAACAATACTGTATTATGTACTGGAAATTTGCCAGGAGAGTAGATCTTAAATGTTTTCACTGCAAAATGAAAAAATTATGAGGTGACGGATTTGTTAACTAACCTTCATATGGTAATTATTTCACAATGTATACTTTAATCATTATATTGAACACTTTAACTTATACCATGTTAAGGTGGCACAGTGGTAAAGAACCCACCTGCCAATGCAGGAGATGCAAGACACACAGGTTCGATCCCTGGGTCGGGAAGATCCCCTGGAGGAGGGCATGGCAACCCACTCCAGGATTCTTGCCTGAAAAATCCCACGTACAGAGGAGCCTGGAGGGCTTCAGTCCATGGGGTCACAAAGAGTCAGACACGACTGAGCGCACACACACAAAAAGCTGGAAAAATTTCAGACAGCCAGGTCACACCCAGAGCAAGTTAATCAGAATCACTGGTATCAGCATTTTTAAAAACTCCCCTGGTGATTCTACTGTGTAGCCAGGCTTGACAGCAAGTGCTCTGGGGCAGTACTTCTCCAACTTGAATGTGTATGTGAATCATGTTTAGGTTTGGAGCAGCTCCAGAATTTAGGGTGCTAAGTATAGTTTAGGGCGATGGTGATGGTGGTGGGAAGGTTGTTCTTTCCAATTCATTTGGTCAGACTTCCCAGAAATAATCTGTGGACAGCTAAGTGTGGTGAGAGGTGAACGGGCTACATAATACCAGTTCTGATACAGAATATAGGATGACCCACTGTCCTTGTTTGCCTGGGTCTCAGGGGTTTCCCAAGACATGGGGCTTTCAGTGCTAAAGCAGGAAGTTATGAGTAAATCGGGATGGTGAGTCACTCTACCCATCCCTGATCTTCTGGCCTGTGAAGTTCTAGCCACCGTCATGAACCTTTCTAACCAAATCGGCACTATAGGTAAAGTGGGGGCAAGCAGGACCAAAGAGGATGCTGTTGGGAAAGGAGAAGGGAATCACTGGGCACATAATCCTCCCTGAGGCCATCAATAGATACAACGGCGAGGGAAGGAAGACGAGCATTCTGGCTTTGCCTGGCTCACAGGCATCTATCCAGGAGCAAGGAGGCCTGAAGACACAAGAGTCTTTGATTTAACACAGAGAAGCTGCTTGATAATTCAGGAAATTCAAACTAGAGGGCACAGGAGAATTACCCAGAGAGCTCATTCAAAATGCTGACTTGGCCCCTCCTTTAGGAAATTTTCATTCAAAAGGTCAAAGGCCTTCGAACCGGTATCCCAAGTGATTGCACACCACACTCTGAGAATCACTGATCCAAATGGCCTGCTGGCTGGTAACTTGGTCTGTCAAAGAAAGCTTTCCTGACCAAGGGATGAGTTTGATCCAAAGAGATTCAGCAGAACTGGTAGGTGATGGTAAAGCTTCACAAAACAGCAGGGTCACACAATTTCAGGAGTGAATTCTAGCAAATCTCTAAGGAACAGATAATTCTGATGTTTTTAGGGTTCTAGGCCATAGACAAAGAAGGAAATATCAATACTATTGATATTGATAAATATCAATTCTATTAAGCCCAGATAACATTGAAATCAAACCTAGCAAAAATCACATAAAAAATAAAACTGCAAATCCTTCTCACCCATGAATGTCAATATGCTGCTGTTGTTGTTTAATTACTAAGTTGTGTCTGACTCTTTTGCAACCCCAAGGACTGTAGCCTACCAGTTTCTTCTGTCCATGGGATTCTCCAGGCAAGAATACCTGGAGTGGGTTGCCATTTCCTTCTCCAGGGGATCATCCCAACCCAGAGATTGAACTCATGTCTCCTGCATTGGCAGGTGGATTGCTTACCACTGAGCCACCAGGAAAGCCAAAATAAAAATCTGAAATAAAATATTGGCAAACAACCAGAATCATATTAAAAGAATAAATTACAGTCACCAAATAGGGTTTATACTAAGAATGCAAGGGTGGCTCAATG